>NC_134174.1:70060260-70319260 GCF_964188355.1 Buteo buteo
CTCGTCCACATTGGCTTTCTACAACATGCGTCCGATTCCATGATGGAAAATGCTGCTGTGATTTTGTGCATTTAGACTTTTCTTTCAGAGTGTAGCAGCTCTAAGTGTTCAGTTAAGAGTGAGTCAACGGTCAAAGTAACAGTGTTCAAGGAATTGGAGCTGCATTCTCCTAGGGACTGCCCGAGCAGTTCACATAGCCCCCTAATGTTAGCAACACTGTCTTTTTTTAGTTGGGTTGTTTTAGTGATCCAGGAGTACATTCAGGAATGGTTCCATAGATGATATATTCTTCAATGAGCCAACTAGACTGACCCGAATAATACTTTTAATTAGTGCATGCTAATTGGATTGACAAAGGAATGCTATTGTTTCTTTTGCACTTGAGGCCAGAAGTGAATGAGCACGGCTGGTTTTTTCCATAACAGGATTTCTTGGTAGCACTAATGGAAAATAAAAAGGTGTGTCAGACAAAATAGCTTTAAATATACACTGGAATGACTCATATTGAAGAATTATCCTGTATTAAAGAAAAATGAAAGTAATTAAAGGAGTTTAAAAGTTGCATAGTTAAACAGAGCTCTACTTTTTAAAGTCATGGTAGGAACCCTGTATTAGGGAAAATAATAGATATGTAGTTATTTAACAGATCTAAGCTCTTCCAATAAAGCAATTCCAATAAACCACAAAAATACAAGAATATCTTGTATAAGTAGTCCTGTTGGTTCGTATGCTTACAGTTACCTTTACAGATACTTAAGTATCTTGAAGCAGTGAGATGAGATTAACTTCTTGCAGAGGCTTTCCTTCCTTGAAATCTGATCAGTCCAATACATAATTTTCTCACATTAAGGTCATCAATAAGAAATATGTATCTTTTGAAATCTGACTAGGAAGTTAGCTTTTGCACTAGTGACTGACTGAATTATTTTGGAGAGGACTTTTGGTATGCTGTGAAACATGAACAATATGAGTAGAAGGAAGGCTGTACCTCATTTTAAAATCCTGCAGAATCAGAGGCACGAAGAAAGTACTCCAGTGGCTGGGGATGCCACCACTGGAGTGTGGTTGCCTGTCTAGCCTCAGTTCCTCTTCTGAAATGCTGGTCTGTAGAGAACTTTAAATGCTGAAAGGCTGAGAAGAAGGTGAATAAGAGTGTTTTGAGGCTCTCTCTGCCATCCAAAAAGTTGTGCGTTTTATTTCAGGGGCCTGAGATGGAACTTAGAGGTGAGAACGCCCTTGGCACAAGGTTTGCTAGTAGTTCAGTGGCTTTAGTTTTTGCCTTTAGTTTTTTAATTTTTAGGTCCGAGGGTTTTTTTGATCCTTTAGTTTTTAGTTTTGCCTCAGTGTAGTTGGAAATCACATTATAATATCTTCTATGGGGTTAAATATAGAAATAAACTAAACCTATGAGCCAAGGATACACTTAGTTGTAAAAATCACATGGAAAATGTGGAGAGAATATAATCACAAAAGCAAGGCAAGGAACCAAGATTTAAGTCCTTATAACAGGTAGACAATAGCCAGGGAGATTCTTCTGTGCTGCTAGAAATAAAACCTCAGCTTTTCATAAGCAGGTGTTTGTTGATATAGTGGCAGGTATTGATACAAATGAGAGATCCAAACCCTTTCGCAAAACTCTAGAGAATGTTAGTTGAGAGTAGGAGATATGAAGGTAAAGATGGAGCGATATAAGGGTCCTGTATCCTTTAATCTTATTTCTCAGCTCCAAAAAAGCTTTTAGGAGGAAACACTTCATGCTCCATAGCAAGTATTTATTGAATGAAAAAAAATGTTAATGCAGTTTTATTCCTAGCAGATTTTTTCCATATGTGATATTAGCAAACACTCGTCTTGTGATACTGTATCAGCATGGAACATAACTTTTTTTCCCCACATGTATACTCTATATGTAAAATCACGAGTCTTAACTTCACTTTGACACAATCTAATGTGTGCTTTCTATCCTGTCTCATGCCAAATGACCAATACCTCATTTTTTTTCTGCTGGCATAAATTTTTTGCTTATTTGACATCCAATTTGCCAAATGAATGATGACAGTAATCCTTTCTCCTGTACTGTTGCTTCCCCTTATTCCACACTATGTTTTCAGGTTTTCTGGGGTCATTCCCCCTCCTCACCGCCCCTCGTTTTGTCTTCTGTAAAGATGAAAGATTGGATTTATTTATACTGATTAAAATAATTCTGAATAGTTTTACGTTCATTTAAGTTCAGATAAACTGAATTGCAAATATTAAATGTATCTTGTAACCACTTGTGCAGAACATAAGGACTCTTTAATTGTCGATAGTACAGAAAAACTCTATATGAATTCAAGTTTGGAAGGAACAAAATGACTAACAAAATCTGTCACTAGAACAAGGGTTAAAAGACTAAGAAGCAGAAGTTATAAGAAGATATGGAAAGGGGGGTTCAAAAGGACCTTCTCAAAGGAAGAAAAGGTTGTGGAAAGATCTTTTGTCGTTTTTTTTTTCCAAACACAAATGTTTAGAAAATATCTACTTCAATAGGAAAGGTAATTAGACTGGCAAATTAGACATCTGTAAATGTGAGGAAGGCAAAAAACTTCATGGTCCTATCTCAACCCACGAGTTTTACTTTTTTTTTTTTTTTTTCCCCCCCCCCCCCGATTCTCTCTCCCTTCCCACTGGGTGGGGCGGGGGAGTGAGTGAGCGGCTGCATGATGCTTAGTTACTGGCTGGGGTTAGCCATGACAGTTTTGAAGGAAAAAAATCTTTCTGTAAAGACAATATTTCTCTTGAAATACATGAGATAATATCCTAATTTATCCACAGAATAGTATCAAGTGGAAGGTGACAGTTAACTCTCCTGCTTAGTGCATGCCTGTTAGTGCAGTTAGTATAAAAAATGAAATGTCTTACTAAGTGTATGCATACCCAGCATAATGTAGGAGACAAACTCATGCTATCTACAAGCCTGTCAGTCTACTTAGGCCAGTTCCAAGCTAGCAGTCACATAACCATGTTAATACTAAATCAGATTAGTGAGATCTGCATACTAGTCATTTATCAAGTTGCATAATGTGGTGAGTTTTTTCCATTAGTTAAGGAGCTTACTTTGTGCTGAATCTCAGTCATACCCTGATTGTTCTGAGCGGACTTTTATCTGTGTTCACAGCAGCCTGTGCTTTTTGCATCTCCCCAAGATCATACATGAAGATGGTGTGCTGGGGTAAAATACTTCTGATAGAAAAGTCAACAAGATAAGGGCGGTTATCTTTGTATGCTGCCTTTCAGGAGGGCAAATTCACTGTTGGTTCACCCTGCATCCTTGCATACGAAAGCCTAGTCTTCTCTCTCAACAAAAGTTCTCTTTGCTTTCCTTCCCAAAGCACCCATTAACAGAGGTGTGGTGGGATTTCCTGCACAGGGTGTTCCAAGCAATCTGAGTTTGTCCGCAAGCTTTCTGCATACATTCTGGAGCTGTCCTTGCAATTATTGCTGGTTTGAACCTGAAGGACTGCTTAGCAGACTTCCATCTACAGTTTCACAATACGTGACTTCTAGGCTGGTGATCAGCTCTGAGAGCTGCTGGCAGTCACTCTCCAAAACCCATTCTTTTCGACTGTCTGCTGTGCCCTGGGTGCCAGGGCCAGTAGTGTTGCAATCTGTGTCATTCCCACAGCAAAAGAAAGAGGTGGTGGCAGTGGTTCTTTGGTATGTTCTTACCAGCTCCCTTCATCCCATTTTCTCTGTTAAAGCCCTGACTTAATGGGACTCAATTTTGGTGAAAGAATTTAATGGCATTCAACTCAGTCTAAGTCTTCCTTTTTATGGGCTGCAAGAGATGCTAGCTTTTTATTTAGGGCTGCAGTAAATGCTGTGGTTGAAAAAAAAATTAACCCTGAACAATCTGATGCATGCAGGAATATATATCTGGGGAGACATTTATGCTGGGAAAAAGAGTCACTGAATTGAGAAGCGATTATTCTTTCTTCATGGAGCTCTATGTATGACGTACAAGTGACATATGACCTGGTTTATATAGTACCTTAAACTCAGCAAAGCAGCTTATGGTTTTCTCTTAAAGTGGTATCTCAGAACATTTCACTTTCTTCTCATGAGTTCTCAGCAATAAATGTTCTTTCTATTCCAGTACAACTACAAAAATAAAATTTATTAGCTAATTCAGATGGACAAGAGAGTACATAAAAGATGCTATGCCATCAGAAAACTCCAATCATAGGCAATTATAAGCTAGATGAAAGATAGGAAAATTAATTGTGATTGACTAATTCTCTGGAAATACCTGCTTCAGCTTAAATGTAATACAGTGTATGGATCAGTGATTTCAAATAATAAAATGATTGGGATATAGGGATAAGCCCCATTCCGTTGTGAGTAAAGTCTATTTTAATGACTTCATCCATACGGAGCTACTTTATTTATATAATAATGAAAATAATATCATAGTAGTGTTGATAGAAACAGGCAGCCAATACTTAAAAGTTGCTCTGTTCTTGCCATAAGAGCATAACTTCAGTTGCCTCATCACTCGGAATAGTGGTTTTGCTTCAGGTGTCTCTTGCCTCTTTTTTTTTTTTTTTTTTTTTAACTGTTTCAGCTAAAATGATCTGATTCTGACTTGAAGGTAAACATATATTACAACTGAGAAGCCGTAGAGGCTTGCCTCATAGCTTCTGCAAATTAATATGAAGTTTACTGGGGCGTCATCACCTGAATGTAGGGTTTCTTTAGCTGTAGTGTGTCTGCCTTGAGTGGTTGCCAGCAAAAGCTGACCAAATTTGGGCAAAGTCAGTCTTTAAAGAAAACAAATTCAATCCACATGTGGGTATATTTCCAATTATTTTTTCCCTCAACATTTTCTTCCCTTCCCCACCCCCCATTAAGTTAATCTCACCTTTCTCCAAACACAAATTACAACTATTACTACAAGTTCCATGTGTAGGAGGTCATCTTTAGGCTACCTTGCTTTAACCAGTCAAGAACAAAGCACTGTGACTTTCAGAGGAAACCTCTCAAGAGAAATCCCAGCATTACAATTCAGAGGCCTGATAGGCTGTCCTGCATGCAAATTCTGCTCCAATAACTATATCCTGCAAGCCTATGTTCCTCTTATATGTTAAAAACCTTGAACACTCCCTATCAAAACTGGTGGTGGCCCTGTTTTTCTGATGACTGCTGCTGCAGAAGGAGATGAAGTTGTTCTTGTATCTGTCCAGCTTGTAGGTTCTTTGGGATTGTATTAGATGAAAGGCAGTGTGAAGTTAACTATTATTATTGTCAGCTTTTTGTTCGTATCATGCCATGGGAGTTTTGGCCTTTGACACAGCAGCGGTGCCATCTTGTAATGTAAGGCACTTGAGAATGACATCACATAGAAGGAGGCAAGATCCACTCAAGTAAATACATGCAGTTGCTATTCGTGGGTGCTAACAGTGTGAACACCTGCTGAGCAATGGAATGTGTATAACTTTCTGGTGAGGACAAGAAAACAGCTGTTCTTTTTTCCCTCTGGTGTTGATTTTTGTGACATTAATGTACAGGCTGTCGATATGGAAAAAGCGTTTGGAGGAAATTTGTTAGGTGGCACACTTTTATAAAATAAAACCAGAAGTTTGTCAGATAGCTGATGTATAAAACCCAAGACTAAAATAGAAAAAGAAACCCTGGACATATTTTGGAAAGAAAGAAGGTAAGGAGTACAGGGAAAGCTGAATGAAAGCATAAAGCAAGCCAGACTGAAAAACAAAGCAGGCAGCAATGTGTTCTCACCAAAAAAAAAACCTAAAAGGTTTTTTTTCAGCCAAAGCTCAAATCTGTGATCTGAAACCTTGAAGAAGAAAGAGCTTCTTTCAGAAGTCACTAGCTGCATTACCTTTTGACTGACTGTCCTTGCCTGGGGGCCTGTTCTGCTGCTCCATTTGGGGCAGCTCAGCCAGCACTGTTTCTTCCCAGTCCATCAGGAGTCACAGACTGGGCTGAGACTGAGTCCCTATGAGTTTTGGCGGGTTGCCCCAGTGCATCCCACCTGTGTGTGAGCATCCCCTTGCGAGTTGGGAGCCTGACACTGTTGCCCTCTGAGGTGTAGCTTCTTGTACCTACCTTTTACTCAATAGCCTAATTTTGGCTTAAGATTTGCGGTCTTATTTTTATCTTTTAGAAGTAAAGAATGAGCCCTGTTCATTTATTTCCAAGAATTATGATAGACATCCACCCTCAAAAGGAGAATCTGTAGGCCTGGAGGAGGCCGGAGGTATTTTCCCACAGTTTTGAAGCACTGCCTTGGTACACTGGCTGTCCTGGAAGTCACTGACGTGCTGGACATGACCCTTTCACTGAGTAGGGAGTACATGTGTCTAACTCACAGAGTCCTCAGAGCAGCTGCTGCTCCAGGAAATGGGTGTATAAAACATAGCTTTTAGCCTCTGACACTGTTTATTGGATGTAGTATAAGGTCTTTTGGCTTGTGGAGGGGCTTGAAATCAGTCTCTAACATTCTGGCTGTGTACGCAAGCCGTTGTCCAGTGACACTGGAGGTAAACGCTGGACATTTAGATAATAACTTCTGGTGCATTTCAAAAGAAGGTGCTCTAGAAGTATCTCCATGTGCATGAAACCATCCACAAGTGTATTCAGATTGCAGAAGTGGAACTTCTGTTCCTATCAGCCCTAGTTGGGGAAACCTAGCAAAGACAGTGAAGCTTTGCAGCTATGTCTGAAAGAGACTGCAACTGTATATTTACTGATAGTGCAGGAGAAGTGGAAAAGCTGCTTTGATTTTTATCATTTCAGACTGATTTTTTCGAAGTGGGCAGGAAGGGATAGAGATGTTTTATGTAGACTCTTGAATACTCTTAATAATATCCAATATTACTATTTAGAGCAGAACCACATATGAAGTCATGTAGGATCAAATCAGGGTCAGCTCTTGAAGTCCACATTTGCAATTAACTTTCAGTAATGCCTCAGTTCTTATTCTGTTAAATTCCATCAATTTAATCAGAGGTTGGATGAGGTGTTTAAGCAATGAACTGACAAATTCTGCCAACATAATGATACTGCACATACAGGTCTTAATGTCAGTAATCTGCAGTCAAGTCTTTTCACCAGCTACCTGGGCTCTACAGGAATTGTTTCGGTTAAAGGCAGATTCAGCTGTTGCTGTGAAGCAGAAAGCTTGGCTGGTTTTTTTTCCTGTTGATTCTGAATTTGAGTTATTAATATTGTAGTGATGTTTAGTAGGCTTTCAGAACATTTTTCAATCTCCAGCTAATCTAAGTAAGCAAAATTAATTCCCAAAAGTTGAGCTAAAAATAATGCATTTGAAGGCTAGGAATTAGCAGCAGACCTTTGCTAAATGTAACATGTATATAATTTTGGGACCCTTGTAACAAAAACAAATTCTAACATTGTTATCATTAATGAAGCTTTTTTTTTTCTCTAACTTGGAAATTATTATAATGTCTTCCAACTATCTGAATATATTCTTTTTGTTGTTGGTTTGGTTTGGGCTGGGTTTTTTTTGTGAGACTATCTTCCTTGTTTTCTATCTTAAGAGCAGTCCTATTTAGGTCAAGTCAGAAATAAGAAAGTATTGACTTATACATAATCTTTAATCCTCATATGAGCTAATTTAACTATTTTCATGCATATAATGAATTTAAAATTTAATATTTTTGCAGACAGGGACATGCTCTATAAAAGCCTAATGAAGGCATACAGAACTTTCTCAGGAAGACTGAATAGAAATGGCTTGCAACTCTGAACTTTAGCAACATCTCACTGAAGCAAACCATTAAGATCTTGCACAAGGAAGAACAGGCACAGCAGATTACTCAAAGTAAAGTCCATCACCTAAAACTAAGCAAAAAAGTCTGATACAAAGCCATCCTCAGTCTCACAGACTGAATAGGAATTTTGATTTATAGTATATAAATGAGAAAGGCAAAACAGCAAATGTGAGTTAAGGCTTTTTTCGATCAAAAAGCAGTGTCTGTGAGGAACCTGAGAACATTCAGTACATTGCACAATCAGATCCTAATACAGCATACATCAAGCCTGGATGTTGATTTGCATCTAAAGAGAGACAGAAAGCCAGTGAAGGTATGTAAGTAATGAATTCAGGTTAAAAAAAAAAAAAAAAAAAGTACGACATGGCCTTCAACAATTTTGCCTCAAGAATTTTGTTAGGTAACTGCTAGCAAACCTGCTACAAAACTGCTAGTACGAAGTGTAATGAGTCCTAGTATCAAGAGGTGCATCAATATTTACTAGCATTTGTGTTCAAGTAGGTAGACCTGAGGTGCTGACAAAAGCAAACGTAGACTTGGTATTTTCCCATAAATCATGTCCCACTATTGGAGTATTCTTAAAGAGGATAGTTAAAATTAAAATTGACATAGTTGTTGTTTGGAGAAAAGTGTTATTTTTTCTTTTTTTAAAATTGACCGTGAAGGTTAAAAGCAGCTTCTACTCTGTACCCTTCTTCTTCAAATATCATGAGCTTTGTTTTCATTCCCTTGCAATCTGAGTCTTTATTTCCCTTTGTAAAGTGTGATGGTACCTACAGTTATGTTTTGACTTTTGGAAATTATTACACAAAGTGGAAGGCTTGGCAAACAGGTCGCATTAGTTTTGTGTAACAAAGTTTAGTCTACTAGAATATTCTTGAAGATATATATGTGTGAGAGGGCAGTTTGTTAGAACTATGAACTGCCAGCATTGTTCAGTACCTTTTTACTTACAAATGCACAGGATTGAAGAACAAGAAGACAGACATTTGTGTAGCTTTATCTGGCTTGCAGGAGCTGTTGATTCTAACAGTATGCATACCATGTCATATTAAAACAATAATCAGATAAAACCAGGCAAGCAAAACACTTCGTTTCACATGATTTGCTCCCCCTTCTATAATCCTATCAAAAATACTTCTAAAAGTCCGTAACTACTTCATGCGCTATGAAAAGAATATTTTTTTAACAATTCAGAGGCTATACTCAGGGATGGATATGGGACTCCAGTTTCCTGAGAGTCAAACTCCTGCTCCAGCTGCAGAGAATGGAAGCTACAGCACGGCCAGTGAGACCTCCTGAGCATCCCTGTTACCCAGTGGCTCAGTCCTGCTGCCTTATGGAGTTGACAGCTGGAGTATTTTTTTTGTGTGTGTGTGTGTGTGCGCGTGTGTGTCTCATCCTTAATTTTGCAATTTTTGCCACATGAAAGTAATGTCTAAACTTAATTTGTGCACTGTAATGAGTAGATTGCAAGAGAAGTGGTTGCTCGTGGTGTCATTACTCCACAGTAGCTGTCCACATTCACTTTGTTGCTGAAAGCATGCAGGAAGAAGTGGGCTCCTTTCTGAGAGGTAAATCAGAGGTGTAAATCTCAGAGGTGAATTTCGGATGACTCACATCAACTAGAAGATAAAACTCTGTCCTTTTGTTCACGTATGCCACTTCAGTAGTCTCACTGAGGTAAAGAGGCCTATCCGCTGTAATCAATACAAGCATTTGCCTAAGCATTTGCAGGATCAGACCAGTAGGTTCTGATTCAAAAGGAAGGACTTCAAGTGAATTTAAGATCAGTTTTGTTTCAGGGACTTATAATTAACAGTTTGAAAGGGTGGGTCCCAATGGGTTATTTATGCAAGGAGTCCCAGGGGTGTCAGAGGGATTGCTTTTATTATTATGGAATACACCTATGTCATGGTTTAACCCCAGCCGGCAACTAAGCACCACGCAGCTGCTCATTCACCTCCCTCACAGTGGGATGGGGAGAGAATCAGAAGGGTAAAAGTGAGAAAAAACTCATGGGTTGAGGTAAAGACAGGTTAATAGGTAAAGCAAAAGCCGTGCATGCAAGCAGAGCAAAACAAGGAATTCATTCACCACTTCCCATCGGCAGGCAGGTGTTCAGCCATCTCCAGGAAAGCAGGGCTCCGTGACGCGTAACAGTTACTTGGGAGGACAAATGCCAGCACTCCAAACGTCACTCCCTTCCGTCTTCTTCCCCCAGTTTTATTGCTGAGCATGACGTCCTATGGTCTGGAATATCCCTTTGGTCAGTTGGGGTCAGCTGTCCTGGCTGTGTCCCCTCCCAGCTCATTGTGCCCCCTAGCCTCCTCGCTGGTGGGGTATGGTGAGGAGCAGAAAAGGCCTTGATGCTGTGTAAACACTGCTCAGCAGTAACTAAAACATCCCTGTGTTATCCACACTTTCCAGCACAAATCCAAAACACAGAGCTACTATGAGGAAAATTAATTCTGTCCCGACCAAAACCAGCAACAACCTGTAAGGATCTGTTTGCAGAATAGGAGCCATTCTGCTGTAATCAAACATTTTTCAGCACAGGCAGGGGTGCAGTTTCAACTACATGGGTTCTTCCAGGCCTTGCGCTGGCAGTCAGAGAGCACTGGCAGTGGCCGTGGTGCTGCCGCGAGCGGGACCCCCCCTCTTTGCCACGCGCCTGTGTCAGGTCTGCTGGCAATTCTGCAGAGAGTGTGATTCATTCTGCCAAAACAATCCAATTTTTGGAAACACACTAAGGTGATTTATGCAAATCTGGACATTTCGAAAGAAGCTTGTTGAAAGGCAGTTGTATGCTCAGGTATGTCTATTAATTGGAAAGGGAAAAGCAACTTTGACAAAAAGGGTAATGACTAACCTCTTCACAAAGATCACAGGTGACCAGCACAGCGCATCAGACCATGCCTGGAGATTCTTCCTTCATCCCCAGATTTTCTTTTTACGTGATTATTGTGTCTTATTCTTATTCTCCTGCCTGTGACTTTTGAGCAGCTTTAAAGGCAGAAAGGTTGAACAGCCTGGTGGTCAGTTCTGTGTATGTTTTAGATTTGACTTTCTATATATTCATGAGCACTGATTTATAGCAATATCTAGCTGTTGCTCAGCACTTTCTGTCAGTGGATCTAAGGCACTTTGTAGGGGAGACTAGGCTTGTTATACCAATTTACAGTGGGATAAACTGAAGCAAGCGGTTCTTCAGGAGTAACACAAAGGTATCCTAGAAGTAGACCTCTAAGACTGGGCTCCTGTGGGCTTTACAGCCAGCTACATAGTGCCAAAAGTTGTTGACAGTCTGCTCACACGAAGAAATTTTGTGTTCTTCAAGCATCAGAAACCAGCTGGCTCTGTCACTGTCTATCCGTGAAATCTTATAAACAACGAGTGCTCCCCTCTCACTGCAGCCTAGTTCACTCTGCTATTGGTAGTGACAGGATGGGTGTTATTCCTGAATCCCTTCACTTCCCACAAAGTGCATTTCAGAATGACAGGGGTCTCCACAGGTCCCAGGGAAGAGGGTGATCCCTTGAAAGAGAGCTGAGGGTCAGTCTGAGCTATAAAGGTAAAAGGGAAAAATACTCGTACTGGGGGAAAAGGATTTTTCATTATTCTGCATTAAAATTCTATGGTCACAAATTTCTCTGTGGTAAACTCATTTCCACTTCCTCTGTGAGAAAGCAGTTTGTGTACACATACCTGAATTAGCTTTAAACTAGGTGTTTGAAGTGATATCAGAGAGAGTGCAGGATTTCAGTTATCATGGAAATACCCAGGGCCCAGTTAACTGTAAGCCATTGAAAACAGTGCTGCTGTTATTAATACCTGAGCTAACAAGCATATCTGTATGTGCAAATCCAGACTTCTCTGTTAGACTTAAGATCAGTGTGTTTTGTATGTATTACTGCAGCCATATGTAGGGTTTGAAGTTCTCTTTACAGCAGTCATTATAAATGCTTCTGAACAGGTAAAATGTTTAGAACCTTTATTTTCATTTCTGGATCATCTGAGATGATAGTCACATTTAGTAAGAAGCAAATAACCTAACTCCCTTGCAAAGCAACAGTGTGATCTAATTTTCTGCAGCTGTAGGAAAGAAATCCTGGGGTCTGGTGTGTGCTCTGTGCTGACTCCATGTGTCACCTTATTTGTTGGTTTCTTGAGGTCTGTAGGGGAAAATCCATCCCTGGAGAATTCTCTGGGAACCTCAGGGTGAGAAGGGCCTGTGTAATGCCAAACATCACATTATTTTGATTTCAACCGTTACAGGTCCTTTTTCCAAATTCCCATAAGGACACTGGCTCATTATGGACATCACGCTCTCATTGGATAGCTTTTCCTTCCCACTGCACAGGAAGAAACCGATGTCCCACTTGTCACTGAGAGGTTCAGGCCAGCAACAGCTGTGCTGACCACGGCCTGATGCAACAGAACACAGTGCATGTATTCCCCTAAGATAACTACGTCATATAATCTTCACAGAAGTACTTAATTTTCAACTGTCAGGGGATTACAGTAAGGGAGAAGGTAAGCAGATGCATGGTGGAATTTTAGGTGGGTTTCAGCCAGCCTCCTAGTGAGGGCTCTGTCCCCATTACCAAACTAATGTCTGCACTGGGATCGCTGCCTCTCAGTCCTGGAAACAGAGTCCTTGGTTCTTAGTGCAACATCAGCTAAATGCATCTTATAATGTAGTTTAGAGAGGAGGTAAAGAAATCACACATGAAAATACGTATGTCTGATCAAAACCTTGCTAGGAATAAGTGACCTGGCTCTAAAAGAGTAAGAAATATTTATGTGTGAGTTGCATCATATTCTGTGCAGTATCAAGTCAGCATCCCCAGATCTTTAATGAGTATCAGGAGGATATAATTCAAAATAATGGATGCAAGCCAATATAAGGCTGAAACTGGCATGTATAATTTGTGTGTAGTTGTATATGGACACCAGAAACTACCTGATGTACTTGTGCAGGACAACTTACATGTTCCAGAAGATGAGCAGGCATAAGCGATACTCAGCTGTCAGCCTGAGACCTCTAGAGCTGTGCATCCAGCCACTGTCACACAGGGGCTTTAAAACTTGCATGAAGACCAACACTGGGTGAGGTTAACTGAAATGCTTTAATAATGGAACTATCCTCCTCACGTCTCAACTGTATTCTTGCTATTTTTCTCTCAATTCAAATCCCTGTGATATCTCTCTCTTCCAGAGGACGCTTATTGATGGGAATACAGCAAAATGCGAGCTAACAAAAAAGGTTTTGCTACTAAAGCTCTTGCCACTTTCTATACTGTGGGAGCTCAACAAACACTTTAAAAGCTCTAGATAGAGGCTTAAGGGACAGACACAACAGGCACTGACTTTCAGTGAGACCTTTGTGTCTAACTGCCCTTCATGCCTTTGAAAATTTCCCTTGCAGTGTACAGGTCCCTGCATATAAACCTTACAAAAAAAGACAAAGCTGTAGATTTACAAAAGGTGAATAATAAGTAAAAAAGGCTTGGGAAGATGTCTTTAAAGTGTTGTCAGTAGTTAAACTGAAGTGTCTTGATATAAAAAGGTTTGCTGCTTCAGTGTCCTACTGGTGCACACAAGTGAAGACAGAGGAAGGTGGCTGAAGGAAAAACCAATCTGCTTGCCCTTAACCAGGGAAAATCTGAAGTGAGGATTGTCCTGTGAGGGTCCAGCAATCACTTGCAATCTCACTATCACTAAAGAGGTGGGTTAACTGGAGCAAGAAGTAAGAGGTATGTTTCTATGGGAGCAAAGTCTGGAAGAACGTACAGTACATAAAATGAGAAAAAGAAAGTTGTAAGAAAGAGCCCAAACAACACATTGGGTTTGTGTGATGAAACCCTGCCACATGTTGTAGCATCAGGATACAAAGCAGCAGTAGAGCTAGCATCACACACAGCTACCTTTGACTTTTCAGCTCAAAAGGCAAGGTACAAATTTCACAGCCACAGTGACAGGGAGTGGGGTACAGCAGCACTCAGCATGTTGCTTATGTGCTTGCCTCGGGTGGATGGTATCAGTATGCCCAGGCAGTCCACTGCTGGCAGGAAACTTTTTGTGACTGGGCTGAGACTTTTGGTGCCTGATATGTCTTTCAATGTCACCTTTCTGAGATTTTTTTCCAGATTCTTCCCTAATAATCCCTCAGTTGAGAGAATAAGGGGGAGAAGTGTCCTAGTTGTACTGAATTGTTTGATGACTGTCAAATATTTTTGCTGCCTTCTGGTTCCTTCCTTCTTTCAAGAGCAGCTGCTCTTCCTCATGCACTTTGTGGCATCTCTCATTTAATGCTGAACAAAGCTTTCATGTAAAAAATATATTTTAGAAAATATTATGGTGCTGTACAGCAATAGAAAAAATGCAAAAAACAAGCCCCAGTGTTATGTAAGCCTGATATTCTGTTTCCTACAGCAGTGGGGCCAAAAACCTAGGACTGTCTTCAGGCATAAGTGTCAGCAGTGCGGCTGCTCTCCAAGGAGAGCAAGCCTGAGCCGGGGCAGAGGTCCTGCAGGGCGGCAGTGGCTCAGCTGTCCTTGCCTGCTGCGGCCACCACCGGTTTGCCTGAGCCTTTGTCGAAAGCGTAGGGAGTGCAGGCAGAGGGGAAGAAGCAGTAGGAAGGAAATTTGTCCTTCCCATCCAGGGAACAAGATTTCTGCTGGATGTGGGGGATGGGGTATTTAGTTGACAACTAGTCCTTGGAAAGGACAAGGACACAAATTCGTGTCCATCCTGAGGGTGGCAGAATTGAATCAGGCCTCTGCTGCTGAGAAGCGCAGAGTCAGTCTGACGAGGGCCAAAAAGATCTTGAATGTAGTTACCTTGTCTTCCATGGGAGCTGAGTGAGCGCACCATATCCTGGATGAGTCTCAGCACTTTGCATCACCATGCATGTGGGGTTTTTTTAATATATAAAAGAGTTCCATTACAGGTGTTTCCAAGCGAAATTTTGACACAATAAAATAAATGGCTGGCTCAGCTGTACTTCATCAGAGAGCAGGGTTTTTTCAGTCAATGCATGCATAACTCATTTTCAAAAGCTCTCATGATCATTATTCATTGCAGCTTGTAAGAAAACATTGCTGTGAACCCAAAAGTGAAGACTTTGTTTAAAATTATTTATGACACTAAATGTATTCACAGCATTATGATATAGTTTGCTTAGAGCATTTTGTGGTAATTTTATTTGTCTGCATTGGGAATAAGCATAAAATTAAGGACCACTTTTTCATGTTGGGAAATTAACTGGTGCTGAGCACCTTTGATCCAGCTTTTGTACTGTTAAAGGCCTGAAATGCAGAGGGGTAGTATTTTTCCTAAGTAGGCATTAAATCTGAAGTACAGAGGAGAACAAAATTCCTGTCAGTTCCTCACATCCAGGGTTTACATCAAAAGGCCAGGAATCCCATGGGTTGTGTGGCTCTAAGTTCACCCTCTGCACAGTGGTGTATTCATGACGCAAGGTTTTTGGTGACAGTGTTGCGTGACTTATTCCTCCTCCTGCTTCCCCATCTCTCCTGTCCATGCACTGTCGGCAGCTGAGCACCATACCACCAGGCTCCATCTCCATGGTCTCACCTGCATGGCTGCATCTTGGTCCTCTCTCTCGTTCTGGCTCCTGTGCTGTCAGACCCTTCTCAGGGACACTTTGTTGTGATACACTGATAGAAACTACTGGCTGCATGTCTTGTTTGTTTTTATTAGTATTATATGTATGGCTCCAGTGAGTTATAGCTAAACATGGTGTATTTGGGGACAAAGTGAACTTACACAAATGGACTTTCTTCTGTACTTGTCAACACATATGACTACTTTAGAGCAAGTCAGCCAAGCTCAGGAAGAAGGAAAGAGAACAGAGTGTCATGTTTATCACTGCTGCTTAAAACTCAGAGAGAGATATGCAGTGTTGAGCCTTTGATAAAAGCTCAAAAGTCTTAGGAAGCTTGTGACTCTGGATGAAACCTTCTTTGCTTGTGTCACGACCCAGACTGGACAGACCAGGGAGTCCTGTTTAATTCGAAATTCCCTCGGGCTAAATTAAGGTGAAAGGACACCAGACGATCAGTTAAAGATTTTATTCATGACAGAAGCAAGCTGAACTGGGGAGGCGTGGTAGTAGGTGGCAGGGTTTCTCACAACAGGAATTGGCATAAGACTACTTCTGTAAACTGTGTAACCATATACATCGATTCAGGGAATAAGGAGATCCCTCCCGTTGAGTCACGAGGTTCAGAGCAGACCCCCTTGCTTTCCAGACTCCTCCTCAGAGAAGGGCCCTACTCTTAGTCTCAGACTTGGTCAATGGATTATATCTTGAAACGGATGAGGTGTAGGGATTGTGGAAAAGGAAAAGGAAAGAGAGAAGAAGACAGAGAGAGAAAAAGGAAGAGAGAAAGATTTCACCGGTCCTGGGTCCAGCGTTGGTTCAGTCAGCCGAGGGGTCCAGTCAGCCGAGGGGTCCAGTCCCGGTGGGCTTGCGCACCTGGGGCTTCAGTTGGTGTCCTTTTATCATCCTTGCCCCTCCTTCCAGCAGGCACCTGAATTTGTCAGGTTAATGAACAGTTTGTGAGCCTTTGGGCTTGGGGTCCTTTGTGGAGTAACTTCTCCTTCCCTGCAGACACGGCCATTGTTTGATCTTTGCATCAGAACGGGGAGCTGCGCACCCTCCAGCACACCCTCCCCCTCCTGTTGCTGATGTCTGAGCTGATGGGCTTTTCACCTTGGTTCCTTGCTGTGCAGGGTTCGTCTTCAAACAGAACTTGCCCCACCACAATGTTTGAGACATTAACTCTTTCAGTCTCTCACAGCTTGTTGTGTAACTACTGATCTATTTGTAACTCCTGCAGATAATTACTTTGTCATTTGAATAAACAGTTTCTTTGGCTTTGCTAATATTTTCTTTTCATATATTTTGCTGAATCACTGTGGTGCTTAGTTTAATGCATACATTGAATGTTTTCTTGCACATTCTCCATAGACTGAGGCACATGTTATCTTCAAATAGGTAAAGTAATAAACAGTTATTTTCAGGATGTGGGACCTGTGCCTGGTGATGGTTCAGGGTTGTGTCACACGGTTTTGTGTAATTTGAATAAAAAACATCTATTATGTGATTGTTGGTGACAGAATGGATTCCCAATGCACAAAAACAACCTGGATATTCACCACAGAAAAGATAGGTTGGGACTTCTCTTCCTTGTACCTTGGTCCAAAACATATTTAGTTACTGACATTCTCTGTGGACTATGTCCCTCAGAATTACCCAAGGAAAACAGTAATTTCCAACAAACAAAAAGATGCAGTGATTTAAAATATTTATCCACTGCAGACCGAGTAACAATGATGAATTTGCTGCAGCACGCACATGAAAGCACAGTGTGGGCAAAGGATGCACCTGCCTATGTCAGCAAGTTGCTTACCTCAACACTAATAGTGCTAGTCAGTTTGATTGAGACTCCTGATAGAAAATCCACTAGTCAGTGATAGTCAGTGGAAGGCTTCTGGTGATCTTCATGGGACTTGACTGGAGTCTTAACTATTTCAATGTTATACTCTGCAGGGGCTTCTCCATGCTTTTCTTCTGCTCTCCTATTTTTCCTCTGAGATTTATTCCTAACAAGGGATTACTTTCCTAAGACCTTTTATCTGGGCTCTTACATGATGTTTCATTAGCATTTTGTGCATGCAAATCAACTTTAAAAACAATTTCAGTGAGAGAAATATCAAGTTATGTTTACATTGAAAAAGGAACCTGCAGAAATGTGAGGAACTTCTTGTTCCTGAGGATAAATTCTGTAAGATTCCCACAACCGAAGATGCTCTACAATAGACAGATGTGATATTTTGTCAAATGGCAGATGGGGATTTAATTTAGTGTTTTTCGTTTTTCCTTGGGAATCTCTGGGGTAGGTGCTAACACTTATAAGACCATCAATCTCATATTATGAAATTTAGCCATGAAAGAATAAGACTTGGCCCCAAACAAGTATAAATAAATCTGAGTAGAAGGCAAGGTCACGCTGTGTTTGATTTATATCACACTAAGAAATGAGATACCATGGACTGGATAGTGGCTGTTACTGATTTTGTTTCATCAGAGAATTGGTTTGGAAAACTACCTGAGGAACTGGAGACAGACCTGAGGCTCAGACCTGAATCCAGACTCTACTAACGTGCATAAATGCTCAAATTCAGGTTTTAAGTAGAAAGCAAGAGATGGCCGCTATTTCTCATCCATAGCTGGTTGTGAACATGTAGCTAAACAAATGGACATAACCAAGGACACAGGCCAGTGGAGTGCATGCTGCTTCAGAATAATCTATATTTTTAGAAATTGCAAGTATATAAATAATGCTTCCCTTATTTCAGTACCATAGTTCCAGCTAGGATTACAGGTACTACAATGAAATTGATTTTGAAGTTTTGGTAGGAGCGTGGCATAGATCTGCACCAAGATTTCACGCACTCAGGCCTCATCTCCCTTTCTTCTAACTGTCTTCAGGACCTGCTAGCAGAATGCTTTGTGGAAGAAATCAGTGCCATGAACTATGTGCATTTATTTTCGGCTGCGTGGTGGCTCAAGTCTCTGAGGCCTGGCATGGGGCTAAAGCGTAGGACCCTTCTGCTTGTAGACTTTGGCACAGCCCTGAGCAGCAGCAAGCAGTGGTCTGGGCTACCCCAGCCTGCTGCAAGAGGGTTGGCTGGGAGTGTTTGGGTGGGAGATTCATTGCCTTCCCCTGCACTGGGCTGTGTGAACAAGCAGGCGTGCAGATGAGTGTGTCGTTAGTGGCTCATTGTTATTCCCATGTCCCTGGACCTTAGAACATATAACCATTGAAGTACTGTTCATTGACTGTCAGCACATAAGGCTGCATCTGCACTACTCAACTACATGGGCCAGGGCAAAAGCTTGGGTACCAGCATGCAAATGTCCATATTCCTGTTTGTTAGCCTGTTCCTGACATCTTTTGGATTAGATCAGGTCCTGCAGACCAGGCGTGGTCTGGGGTACAGCAGAGGTTGCAGACTGTTCTCAGCCAGCAGCAAAAACAAGCCCTTCCTGCTCTGAGAAAGAGGAGAGGTTAGCTATATGGACAGATGTGCTTGTGACACTTGCACAAGCCATGTCCCAAATCTAGATTCTTTTTTCAGGTTCTGATACCTACAAAAATACAAATGATAAAGAATTAAAATAATGACCACCAAATAAGTCACATGCTCAGCACAAGCTATGACTTTCTGAATGGTAGCCAAAAGTACTTGGCATCCTAGATCCAAGATTTTGTCTTGGCTCCATTTTATTGTGAAGTAGCTTTTAATATGGACAGCAGAGAGGGATTTGAACAAACATCCTTCATTCAAAGAACTTCAGCTTTCAGGAATGTTTGGACTTGGAGTCAAATATCATGGCGTAGGCCCATTTCTAAAGGAACTAAAAATTGACTTCCCAGTGCTGGTGCTAGTCTGGTGCACACTGTAGCTGTGAATGCTGCTGACATTCTGAGCTTTCTTGTTTGGTTTCCTCACTTCCACAGCTGCAATGAGAATGTTAAAATATCTGTACGGACTCTGTGCATCTCTCTTTAGTTTGGCAAATGAAGCAGATCATGGTTCACAGGGACTTTGCCATAAAAATTTTTAAGTGTTGAAAAAATCAAGTTATGCAAATGAACAGGAGATATTTGGGGTTTGGGTTGTTTCTGGGACTTTTACTCAGTTTTTATTGGGCACCTAATTGATCAATGAACTTGTAAGCTAAACATTTCTGAGCCTGCAGGGACTTGTCTGCTAGGTCTTTGTGTAATGTAGAACTGACTGCAGTGCTCACATAAATCTTCATGAAACCAATTTTAAAACCTCGTATCTTTTATTGTTTTCCTTGAACAAGTAGTAACAAAAGGAAATGAATGTGTCTGTTGTCTTTTACCAGGAGTGTACAGCTGTAGAGTGAGAAAATGTTGCCTCTCTGCTGGAAGGAGAGCAAAAGTCACCTTGTGACTTGCTGCTGTTTAGGGTCTAAGCATGATAAAAATTGGACTTTGCTACAAAAATTAAGTTTAGAGTTGCATGTTGTAGAAAGAGTTTGTGATGATTACAGAAGAAATAGAGAGGGGCTTGTTCCTTTATTTTTGTTCTGCCTTTTTTGTGTGTAGAGGCTTCCTCTTGCTGCTGTTAGGTTAATTGTTCAGTGCAGAGCCTCATCAAACCTTCCCAAGGGCATAGAAAGAACTGACTGCTGCTGAGCCAAGGATGAGGACAGATAAATTTTTGGAGGAGGTTCTCAGTTTGGTACCACTTCTACCCTCCACAGCGTCCTAATTCCCAGCCAAGACTGGCCCCAAATGCCTCTCTCCTGTTCAAGCTGGGTGCATCTGCTCCATTCAGAGGCCAGTCATCCCAACGATGGCACCGTCCAGTCCAAAAGCAGGACTGCACCGTGCACCCTGTTGCTGTTTGGGCCTGGCATGTCCCGTGGTCACCTTACAGCCCTTCGTGCCCCACCGGTGCGTGGGAGGGTGACATAGGGCATGGCTGGTCCCGGCTGCCTGGCCAGGCGTCTCTGGCATGCCTCTGCCTGTCTGGGCCAGAAAGCGATCCTCGATGTCACCTGTATCTGATGGCCCCGCTGCTCCTCTGTGGGCTAAACCAGCGCCTGCCATGTGCTGATGTAGCTGCTAGGTTAGTCGCTTTACTGCATCACAGTCTCTTTTGTGACTACAACATAGAAATACTCTTATTAATCATTAAATGTCTGATAGCCAGTGTTACAGAAATAAAAATCTAGAAGAGCTTCTACATACAATCACTCTCGAAAACCACTTACTCTTATGATGATGGTGAGAGTCTATTTGAATATTGACTTTTAGGCTCTGATGAAACTAGTCACGGACTAGATGTCAATTTCTCTGTCATATTTACAATAAATGTAAATATGATGACAAATGCAAAGCTGCAGATTGTATTCTGACCTTAATTTCTTCAAAGATTTGGTCTCAATCTAATACCAAGTTTAGGGCAAATGCCATATACTCTCTTCGGGGACTGCAAAATAGACAAAATGCATGTGATGTATCTAATAACAAACTTGTTTTAATAATGGTTATTAAGACTAAAGATTCTCATGTACGTGATCCCCCTCAAGGTAGTAGGATTTCTTGCATGATTAAGTCCTCTTTCCTCTGAATGAGGATTTCATCGTAGAAAAATCCTTTTAAATAAGAAATATCATGTGAACAGTTTTTTTACTTTGAACCACCAGGTGAATATACCGGGTAAGGATTCACACCGATCTTTTGGGGAATATACAATTTCAGAGGAAAAGCAAACCATTGGAGTGTTCTTTTGCTCTTTATAATGACATAGTCAGCTCTTTCAATGCCTGTTGACTTTATTGCTTATTATTAAAACAACGATTTCTTTTACTGGAGTGTTAACAGATTAGTATCATGTGAAAGCAAATAGGTGAAAAAAATCAAAAACCTGTGGAAAAACTTTCATAGTGACAGCAAAATAATTTCAGTCAGAATCAGTAAAAGTATGAAATCATTCCCTTTTACTTAACTGCTTTTATGCAATGCCCAAGGAGCTGGATTGAACTGTGCTTTGCACAGCACTGTGCTATCATAAATTAAACAAAGTCTTACCTGCTCAGATGAGGCCCCAAACTGCAAGATATTGTTAACGTGTCTTAAGCAAATACAGCCTGCTAACAATTTCCTTTTCCGATGCTCAGTATGTGCGCTTTTTTTTTTTTTAATTTGCATTAGTTTCTTATTCATAGTTAATAAAACATGTTTTGTTTAGCTACCAGCTTTGTTATATATTGCTGGTTACTGAAATTCCTGCAACTATGCTGGTATCTTTCCCAGTGTAGAACGCCTCTTTTGTACACAGCTTTTATCTTTTGACAAAAGGAAATCTCCACTCCCATTCTTTTAATGAGGAAGAGAGCAAAATAATTCCTCCCCCTTCAAAAGGGCAAGGACAAAATTTTTCCATTATATCAGTGTTTTCTGATAACAGACTTTGAATGTGTAATTGCTGGCTTTCAGTAACTGTGAGAAAATAAAACTGCAGCTAAAAAATAAAAAATAAAAAAAGAAATGGATGGAAGAAATCAGTTTAAAAAAAACAGGTGCCAATATCTGGAGTACTCTCTGTACAGGCACACTTGCAAACTGACCACCTAGAAATGAATGCTTCAGTGACACAGCCTGATCAACTGGAAAAGCCCACTTTACTGATGATTTTTTGCATTGGCTCTTGGATGTTCAGGGTGTTTTTTAGACAAAGTATCCTCCCATAGAAGCTTCTGAATGGGTTATATGAAAGTATTTTACAATATCTTTATAATATGGTGCTGCACAGGAGTAACAACTCACTCCTCTACTCCCACTTCTGATTTAATGCTCCGAATGGTTTTGGTTTAGTCAAGCAGCAGGAGAAGAATATTTGTCTAAATTTCCAGAAGTTTCATTGAATAGAAAACCCATTTCCTACACTCAAGTTTCAACAGGTTCTTTAAGAATGTGGGCCTATACTGAAAGTAGGTAAATGAGATTAATCACTGCAGTCCTGTAACAGGGTTCTCAAGCAAAGTCTGCCATTAGGTTTCGCAGGTACTTTCCTTGAACATCCCCAGGCATAAAAAGGTTAAATGGAGCTCCATAATAAACCAGGTTTATATCCCTTTAATTTAAGTGAAGCAGTATCAAATTTTTTATTCTTAGGTTAAAAAAGATAAAATAAGAAAAATCTTTACAGTAAGGGTTGTCAAGCACAGGAACAGGTTGCCCTGGGATGTCATGGAGTCTCCATCCACAGAGACATTCAAAACGTGACTGGGCATGATCCTGGACAACCTCCTGTGGCTGCCCCTGCTTTGAGCAAGGGGCTGAACTGGAGCTCTCCAGGGGTCCCTGCTGGCCTCAGCCCTTTTGTGTTTCTGTGATTAACTGGACTCAGCAAAAGCATATTTGCTTATGTGATCTGAGAGTTATAGTTTCTAGATTTGTAATGTAAGCTGTAATAGTCTCTATGCATAAACCACCATAATTTCTGCTTCATTTCTAGTTTAAACTAAATGCTCATGCATTCTCTTCAGCTTTTCCTCTACTGAAGGCAGAACAAAATGTGGCCTTACTGTATGTGTTTTTAAAGATACTGTAGTGAACTATGTTCTTATATTCCTTTTAGAGATATGTGATTGGAATGGCATTATCAAATATAGGACATTGAAAGATCAATATAAGTACACTTAATTCCAAAGTCATTCATAGGCCTCATCTGCTGCTGAGTTTTTCAATATCTTATTTAAAAAAACCCCACAACTCAGAATTGGTAAGACTGATTTCTACCTGACATGTCTGAAATTTTACTCTGCTTTTAAACTGATGATTTCCCCTCAAGCCTCTTACTGACCCTCTCGCGCTTCTCTGTGCCTGAAGCCTCTCCCTACCCAGCCAGCCCTTCTCCCAAGGCCACACATTCTGCACCTGCCCGTGGTGCACCGGGTTCTTCCCCAGTAGCTTTCACCAGCTTTTACTGCCTTTCTTCTGTAGCAACCACCCCAAACCAGTGCAGCCAGTGTGGGCCTTGCAGAGGAGGGCAGCTGGGGCTTCCCATTGCTGGGACTTGAGGGCAGCTCTCTCCTGCTGCTGCCTCCAAGTTTGCACAGGCACATGCAACCACAGCTTCCCTGCAGGAAGACTTGGGCCATACCCCCTAATTTCAGACTGGTTTAACACAACCCTTAGCCGTATCTGGCAAAGGAGAAGTACGAGCTTCAGCCCAGTTGCTGGCCCAGAGGCTAGATGCTCTGAAGGGATGAAGTATTCATGTGTGATGGGATAGGAGCAGTCTGTGTGGGTGCATTGTGTCAGCACCGTTTGCTCACAGAAATTATGAGTGCCTGAATCCCTGGTTGGATTTTGTTTTGGTTTTTTTTCAAAACAGAAGTTAACTTACGGGGTGGCCAGGTCAATCACTGAGATGGGCACTCATGTATGACACAGCAGCCAGTTTGGTTGTACCAAATGTGGGATCCTTCACTTCAGATTTCCACAAAACTTCTGTACAGCAGAAAATGCTGTTTGCTCTAATTAAATGTTACTAAACCAAATCCTTCTTAGGGACAAAGCAAATATTTCACAACCACTTTGAGGCGTGAAGGCTGCTGCTGTCATTAGATGGCAGCATCTTGGGACTGACTATCACATCCTCAAAAGCTGAGGGAACCAATCCAAGGGCACCACCTGAAATATCACACTGGCTTTATAGCTCATTTCCCTGCTTGTGTCTTGTGGGAATGGTAAGTTCCGGGCTAATTCACTAACTGCCACATACAATTTCAGGTACCAGATTTGATCTCAGTTAGCACAGTTCTTGTCGTGCTGATTTTGTCTTACAGCTGGAATTACCATAGGCATATTACACAAGTGCTGTTAGTTAGTTACATGCCCTCTTCACCTCACTGACTGTATCTTCCCTGCTCCAACCAGCAGCAGTTTAACCATAGCCTAAGGCTGTTTTATTGCCTACCAACTTACTTCTTCATATGAAGTGTTAGTCAGGAACACCTTTGCTAAGGAGGCAAGTCATGCTTCAATTCCAGCCAAGAAAATGAAGACTGCAGTAGGTCAGATGTGTGAGATAGGACAAACAGGCACTGCTCAGTCTGCATGTGCTCCGAGTTTATCAACAAACTTTCAGTATATGGAAGTCCAGGAAAAGGAATTTGGCACTGATGGGAAACAAGACCTTAATAAAAGGAGCTAAAGATCTTGTGATGTAATGCTGGAGAACAGCTGCCTCTTTTAAGTGGATGCTACAGACCTGAGATGCTCCTGTTCTCCCTGTGCTCATAAGGCAATGCTTTGTCTTTCTAAATTTATCCAATACTGACTTCAGAAAACAGTCTCACAAGAAAATTGAAAAAAAAATAAATCCATGTCTATTATTTGGACAAAAAAAAAAAAGGCCTGCAGTGCAAGAGAGGTAGCAAATGTAGAGCAAAGTAGCAAATGCAAAGCTATGATGCTGGAAGAAGTGCAACTGCTGTAAGTTGTAATAAGAGGCATATTGCAGAGAATCACTTTCAGTGATAAAGTTGACCTGCTGAAGAAAAACAGGCAACCAAGACTGTATAGTAATATTTTTAAAGGATTCTAAATGAAGAGGAAGCACAAGATAAAGAAAAGAGAATGCATTTAAACTGTAACCAAAGTCATAACTCATACAAACAACTTGAACAATATGATAGCATAAAACAACAACAAAATAACTGGAAACAATAGTTATCCATTCTTTAAAGGGGTGTCAATGTACAGTCAATAGTTTTGTACCTTAGAGAAATCCAGATACTACCTTCTCTGTGGTATGCTAACTCCAGAGTTCTAATTTCATAAGAATTTTAAATCATATATAATTTCAAACAAGGTAATAGTCAAACTTGATTTTAAAGTTGTGGTCCGGATCTTCTGTAGTATGCAGGCAGTAGAACTGTGCTGCATCATGCCATACAAGGACTGGCTGAAGGCATTTTCATGTTGCTGTGTGTTGATCCTTCTTCTATTTATAACACTTGGAATTTTTTAATATTCCTGTTGAATAAGTATTATTTTGTGAGTATTTTTGTTGCTAGTTTTGATCTGCTTAAGCACTGTCTCTTTCCATTTCAGTTGAGTATATACAAACCAGTTAAAAATATCTTTGTTATTTTGGTTATGGTAAGGGGGGGGGGGGTAGTTCGAAATTTTCTGATGCATAACTTTTTCTGCCAGTGTCCAGAAACCTTTCTGATTCCATTCCTGCATGCCAAAAGATTTTAAGCTGTGTTAACAAAGTGTTTCATGTACAAACCAAAGCAAATATAAACTCAAGGAAATGTATGGACAGGTAGTGTTACTCATTTTCATTCTCATACCAGCTCCTGTTTGTTTATTCACCTGTTGTATATGGTGTGTCTCCAAACTGTGAACTCTCCCAACATAGGAACTGGATTGCTTTTGTATTTTTGACTCTGGCTAATACTTTAAGGTTCTGAATAACAATTACGGTCCCCAAGAATTATCTCACTTACAACACAGCTGAATGATTTCCGTATTCTTGGGGTATACAGCTTAATTTGTGGAATAATTACTGGCAGCCCTTTAGAACAGGAGTACTGGAATATCTGTCACAGTTTTGTGTCTCATTAGGGTGCAGAGATGACTGAGCTACTCATCTTGGGAAACAAACACAAGTAACCCTGCTAATGATTATTAAAGAGTTCAGATACCTCTAGTCATTCTTATCAGAAATTTATGACTAGTTATTAATTTTCCTTCTGTCTGTTGTCATGCTGTACTGATTTTATTTCTTTTCATGTATTTACAAACTCTGTCTTTAAAATATTGTTGTGCATCTTTGAGCTTTTAGTACTAAAGCTGCAGTTATTATGCCTTCATCAGGGATAACATCCATACAGTCTCTGATAGAAGCTGAAATTCCACTGAATAGCACAGAAAACTTAGTTAATTTGGAGCTTCAGTTCTGAGGCCATAAGCTAGCCTGAGATGTGGGCAGGGTTTTATAGTGCAGTCTTACTGTCTGGTTTACAGTTGCTGTGGTCATCCGGAGCTAATCTTTTCAGGGCTGCCCTCTTTCAAGAAAACAAGTCATGTGGGAGCCTCCCCCTTGCTGTGCTCCCAGCAGCACAGGGCATGAGGAAGATGATCACTCCACCCTCGCTATTAACAAAAGGAAAGCTTCATTTTTACAGTGCTAAAGGTCAGAGAGGGTTCCAAGAAAACGCTTCATTCTTCCCCACAGTGTAGGGATGATCTGAGGGATATTTCAGCACTGCTGTTGGCTGCTGCAGAAGGAGGAAACCTGCAGCTGCTGTGCTGGGTTTTATTACAGAAAAAAGATACGGCTGTAGCAGGATAGAGGCAGGAGACTACTGGCGGAGAGGGGCAGAAGTTGCTCTAAGAGATTTTCTTGTTCATCCCTGTTCCCACATTCACTGCACAGCACTAAACTTTTCTCTGACCCAGACTTTGTTTCCTGAACTATTACTGGAAAGCAGAAGCATGGAGAGTTTGTTCACACTTCTGTTGGAGACAGCAAATTTCTCCTTTTAATCCTGAATATTATTGACAGATTAGAAACTCCAGCATTATACAGTATTATTTTTGCTAGTGAGAGAGAAAAAATGGATGCACCTGAAAATGAGTCGCTGTTGTCCAGTTCCTCCGGTCCTGCCAGATGGGATCCCTTCCGTCGTCCCTTGGACTCCATCCAGCCCTGGCATTTCAGCCTTCTGGCAGCAGTAATGTTGGTGGTGACCTCCCTGTCGCTTGCTGAGAACTTGGCTGTAATTCTGGTAACTTCTAAGTTCAAGCAATTGAGACAACCTGTCAATTATGTTATAGTCAATTTGTCTGTGGCTGATTTCCTGGTCTCCCTGACTGGTGGCACCATCAGCTTTTTAACAAATCTAAAAGGTTATTTTTATCTGGGATACTGGGCTTGTGTACTGGAAGGATTTGCTGTCACATTTTTTGGTAAGCTTGATTTTGTTTGTAGTTGTATGTTCTTTTCCTTCAACTTCCTCCAGTGTACTCTACTAGCTGTCCTGCAGCTTCCCAAGTCACTGACTTTGCATGCCTTTGAACTCACTGGTTCCTTTCCCAGTTACATATATTCTGTAGTGGATCTCGTGTGAGTGAATAACATGTTTCACTATATCTGTCATATATCAGTGACTTGTCACATGTACTGGTCATTGAATATGTTTAATATAATGAGAAAAAGCTTGCTAATAGAATAACAGCATTGTGGGTTTTTTGGTAAAACAATGTCAGGAAAAAATTCACTATGTGTAACTATTTTAAAGTTTTGTATTTAGGTCAGTGCATATATGTATAAATAGAGAGAGGAAAAGAGTGAGTGGCTGCTCTTAAACTGTCATATTTGAAAATATCAGAGCATGGAAACATCTTATGTTAGCTACCCTGCAGTGGTTCTGAGGAACCGTGGCACACCTGTAACAGTCACGCCACACACTGACATCTTTTTGTGCTTCTTTTCCTTGGCTTTGTTTTACTAACTGCACAAAAAGTATTAGAAATACTCTAAAAGGGAGAATCCTCACCACATAGTGTCCTGTGTATATGCACCTCTCCAGAATAAATGGGAAATCAGTTTAAAACGGGACATCTTCTTACTTGAGATAGACATTAATTCCTGCCTCCCTGTTCCTATTTCTGAAACTGCATAGTAAAGACAGCCTTCTAACTCTTCTCACTGCTCTAAATCAAACACATTGCTGATCCTCAGCCTGAAAAGGAGTCCCACAGTTGCTCTCAGCCTGATTAAGCTACACAGACGGAATGTCCGTGAGGGACAATGCTACTAAATCAGTTCGTGGCATGATTTTGGTGGCCAACCAGGTGATACATGCCTAATAAACTGATAATTTAATGTTGTGGGCAGCTGTCTGTAGGTTAGAGTTTTATGACAGTCTGAAATATGACATTTCTTGCAAAGATAGCATTTTGAAGATATATCTTAATTTCTTGATTTGGAAGCTACACATAATTTGCAGCTTTTCAGAGTAGAACCGAATGAAAAAAAGAAGTCATCATCAGTCAAATGGCCTGATTAGCTGCTTGGTTTTGTAGTCCTTATACTGTAGACTGTAGACTGACAAACTAGACAAATATGAAAATCTTGTGCTCTTAATAAACATTAGAATAAGGCACATAAATTGCACATCTTCATAACTTGGGTTGATGGAAGGGTTGTCTGATGTAGTTGGTGGTCAAACAGTGGAACAGGTTGCCCTGAGGTGTTGTGGAGTCTCCACCTGTGGAGTTATTCAAAACCCAGCTGGACTTGGTCCTAGACAACCTGGTGTATGGACTGTGCTTGAGCAGGGGGTGATGTTGAACTAGATGACCTCCAGAGATGCCTTTCAACCTAAACATTTCTCTGATTTTGTGATGTGGGCTGGTGTTTGCTTTTCAGTGAATCTATCCAATTTTTGATGCTGATTGTGTTTTCTTACTATAGGCATTGTTGCTCTCTGGTCTCTTGCTCTATTGGCTTTTGAGCGGTACATTGTGATCTGTCGCCCATTGGGAAATATGCGCTTGAGGGGGAAGCATGCAGCCCTAGGTATTGCCTTTGTGTGGACCTTTTCCTTCATTTGGACCATTCCACCAACAATGGGTTGGAGCAGTTACACCACCAGTAAGATTGGAACTACTTGTGAGCCTAACTGGTAAGGCCACTCTTGCAGAGTATGGTAAAGAAATGAAACTTGCAGCTCAGGACATCTCAGGGGCAGGAATTTAAAGGAAAGGTTTAAACATGGTGTACATCTCTGCAAAAATGGGTGTAAAGAAGGTTGGAACAAAACTGAGCAAAATTTGCCAAGGATGGATTAAAAAAAAAAAAGAATTCTAAAGGGAGGAGCATTCATCTCTAATGAAAATAACCATCCTATACCTTGTCCTTTTTGTCAGGATTCAAAGAGGACAAAGAGAGATTTTTCAGAAGACTAGACAAAGCCCTGAGCAACCTGGTCTGACCCCATAGCGGACTCCACTTTGAGCATGAGGTTGGACTACATGTCCCTTCCCACCTGAACTGTCCCACAGTTCTATGATACTGTGCCTATGGTCATAGGATCCTGTCCTAGCCGACAGCCAGGCAGCTAGCCCAGGGCTCCATCTGGTGATATGACTAGAGTTGTAAAGGGGCACTTTGAATAAAAACGGTTGACAAAAATACTAGTGACAGCTTTGAAGAGCAAAATTAATACTTCCAGAAAATAATAAGAACACAAATTAATAATACATACACACTGTATTTTGTGTTTACAGGTACTCAGGAGCTTATACTGACCATACGTACATTATTGCATTCTTCACCACCTGTTTTATAGTGCCTTTATTGGTGATTTTGGTATCCTATGGAAAACTGATGCGGAAGCTAAGAAAGGTAAGAAAAAGCACTTATCAGTAAACTTTTTAAATGTGTATGTATGCAAACATTTGGAATTTTTGTGTTCGATTTTCTGTAAAGATCAGACATAAGGAGATCAAATTTCCAGGCAGCAAATGCACTCAGTTATCATCCATTGTTATATAATTATCCTTACACACAGAAATTCATGCTATGGTTAGAAATGACTTTTCAAAGTGCAGTTTGCATCACTTATCAGTACATCTCATTAGCCAAACATCATACAAATGAAAGAGTGTCTGCCTCATAAATAAAGAAACTGAATGACCCAGTATGGGTTTGTTTACAATTTTAATTCAATTCAGTGATGTTTCTTAAGACTCAAACCAGGTAAATCAGGATTTTGCTTAAAATGACTGCATCTGTAAATTTTAAGAGTGCTGGCTAATACTCTATAACACTTACATGCAGAATAAGATGTAGCATTTGTAAATAATGTAATGCTGTTTAGTAAATAAAATACTAGATTGTCCAGGAACATTTAAAAGAATTGAGAAATACTTTTGAATTTTATTTAATGATTATGTTGACACGATCCAAAAGAGAATTTGCAAAAAGTGAAAAATAAAGACAATAGAATAGGAAAATTCTGATTTGGGGACAATATTGTTATTTCTATTCACTGCAAAGCTGCCTTGTCTGATTGCTTCAGTAATAAACTCAGTCAATTTCTTCAGTTTACTGATGTTTTTAAAGTATTTGGGATAGTCAAATGCTTGTATTTATTCCGAGTGTCGTTTTCTCTAAGTAAAACAAAACAGAAGGGAAATGCAAAAAATATTTTCATTAGAAAATACAGATTGGAACATGCGTACTTCAGGTAACATTGTGATTCCTCTGGATGGATTTTTCTTGATTTCCTCCAGGATGCATTTAGGGGAGAGAAGGTTAAACAGCTGGGAGAGGTTGATTTCAGTATTAAATACAAGAAGTTTCCCAGGTTGAATGTGAACTGCAGCACAGGTGCATTGCTGCTCACAGCGCTCCTGGTGAGATGGCACGGTGTCTGTTGGTGTGAGGGCGGGGGACATGAATTACAACATACAGAGATGCTTGAAGAAAATCGGTGTTGACGACGCAGGCTCTCCTAACATAACTTGTAAAACTATGGTTCTGTTATTCTGAATATCCAGAACTTTTATTAGTATTTTATTTTCCCCTGTCCTAACCTACCTGCAGAGGAAATGGACCGCAGAGAGAGCGGGGGGCAGACCTCCACGCTGCTGAGGCAGCCCTCTCGCTGCTGCCTTAGGGAAGCAGCTCTGCCGCTTGGCTTGGAGGGGGGGACAGCCACCCCACAGCAGCCACCCTGCGGGGCTCCCGCTCCTGCCAGGGGCACCTCTGGCGCGGGCAGGCACGGCGGGTGGCAGGCGTCCCTCCCCGCGGGCCGGCGGTCACGGCACGGGCCCTGCAGAGATGGGAACGGGCCGCCCCTGGGAGGGAGAGCCCGTGGGGCGGCCTGGCCTGAAGGGAGGGATGGCAACCCAACAGAAGGGGGTGTGAAGGAGAGGGGACCCCTTGCCACGCATCCAGCACTGTCATGGGTCTGCCAGAGCGGTGGCTAATGTGCTACTCGGATGTTTCAGGAGGTGCACAAAAGGGCCATTTTCTTCCTCTGGGACAGCCACTTCAGAGGCTGCAAGTTAAAAACAAAGCAGGTGAGATGAGGAACCAGGGAGGCAATGAAGGAAAATGCCACCATCGGTCACAGCGGAAGCCGGTGAACGGTCCATCTTGCCATTTGGGTTAGGTCAGGATGTCTTCTGGAACACCGATCTGTGCCACGTAGTGGGTCCCAGCGTTGGCCTGGAGCCGCTGTGGTGTGATCTCGCTCGGCTGTCTTTCTCACTCCTCTCTCCATTATCCAGAAAGAAGAGCAGTAACATTAAAAAAAACAAATCACACTTCTCAATAAGTTGTGTGTTTCACACTCCCCTTGCAGCTCAGTGATCTGGCAGACCGCACAGCCAGGAAACATTGAGGTGGCCTCAGGGCACCTCATCACAAACGATTTAGCCGTAGCCATCTGGCTTGTGCCAGTCCTTGCCTCTGGCTTTTACAGAGAGAGAGAACTGTCTGAGTTGGCCTCTGTTACTTATAATAGCTTAAAACACAGTCTAGTGTGTAAAAGCCAACTGCCTGCAATATATTCTGTAAATTTATAATGAATTGCCATAAAGCTATATCTCACAACTAAACCAATTTTAAAAAAATCTGACTACAGTGAACAGAGAGAGACCCAGGCACCAGAACTGGGGTCTTGATGTTCCCAACCAACCCTCTTCCCAGATTTTGACTGCCATGTCCCACGGCTGCCACAGTGCGGACTTGGTCATGAGTGGCATTGTTTTGTCTTAGTAAAGTCTGCTGGTTCCTCAGTCCCTGTGACCCCAGCTTTACAATGCCAGGGCTAGCTTTCACTACAACTGCAAAATTCGTGAAAGAAATCAATCTTTAGGAAAAGCTCTAATTAACAGTTTACAATGGAGATAAATTATTATGGCAGTATTCCTTTGTTTGTAAGATAAAGCACCAGTACATGGCTCCTTATCAGTTTTGTGTTCTCAGATTTAGAAAGGCATCTACTGCCATCCACAAAAAGCCATAGGTGAGAAAAAGGCCAGGCTGATAAGAGACAAAGACAAAACAGTCAGAAGCATAATCCAGGAGATTGTGTCCCTTCCCCAAAGTGACTGCACTTCTGCTGAAAGGGAGGCTGGGCTGCTTTCTTTGTAGGTACAGTGTATATGAAAAAATGCTGTAGAAATGTCATATATTGACAGGGAATATCTTAGCTTTGCGCAGCACCTAACACTGCCTTCGTTGATGCCTAAGAACTTGTAGGCATTATGACAGCTCATTATTATTATTATTATTGTTGTTGTATTTATTGTTTGTTAAAGAATGACATAAAATACAACTTTCTACAGGGGTAAGGACACCTCCCTCCCCAGGAGGTGCTTCTATACCTCTGTAAGTACTAACTATGTTAAATTATATGAGTGCAGTGCAAGAGTTATTAGGGGAAATGTTTCCTTTCAGTTCTAACATTACTGTGGAAAGCTAAAAGGCCATATTACACCAAAAAATCTCACTTTATTAGCATGTATTATTGCAAGATCTGGCATCAGGTTTTTCTAGAGCCACACAGAGTTATCATTAGTTACTTCCCATGTATGCTAACATTATGTTAACAGTGCCTTGTTTCACTAAGTCATCAGAAACAAAACAAGGATGTTTCCCAGAAAGACACTGTTTGACATCACATAATCTCTGTATCAACATCTCTGCCTAAAATGCATGATCAGTGAGGAGAAGAGGGGGAGCATTCCTGCTAAATGCCCCAATCCCACTTTCATTCTGGTGTCATTAGATCATAGATGCTCTTCTGGTGAAGGCCATAAAGCACTACAGAGCTTGACAGACTCTCCTGGTCGCTGCTGATTAGTCTGGTCTAAACTTCACCCTTGGCAAGGACTTTGCACAGCCACAGCAGAGTGCTGTCTTTAACACCTATATTGGACACCTAGTTGTCTGCAAAGGCTGCATGAAAAAGAAGGCGCTTGAATTCAGGCTCACTATCTGCTTATGACTCACCAAGATGGCCTTCTTTTTCAGTAATTAAGTCATGATCATGCCTTCAGTTGAACTGTTGCAGTTACTGTGGGTAGCCATAATGGCAGGGGTAGATTGGGAGATGACTGACAACTTCTCAAAGAGTTAGCCAAAGCTGAATTTTTACACCCTGTGGATGTGGTGGCTAGAGGCTGGCCAGGGCTCAGATGCACCAAGAAGATGCAGCAGGAGAGGCTGGCAAGACCAGCTTCGTGTGAGGCCTCGGGAGCAGGTTGGGGCTCGCCTGCTGGAGGGGGAGAGGGACAGCTCAGCCTCCTTTCCTGCACCACCTTGCCTGGGGTTATTTCCCCTCTGCTGATGCTGACCACAGCAGCCATGAGCCTGTCTTACCAAGTTTCCAGCAGAGAAAAGTCTGTGGTCCAAGGCAAGAGCTTTTACTTAAAGCTAGCCCCTGGCAGTGGCCTGAATGAGAACTTGGAAGAAATCTGAATCTGCTGAGACTTGTAAAAAGATCTCATAAAGACAATGCTGTACTTGGGCCAACTGGTCCAGAAGCCAGTTTTGTAGGTAAGATTAAAGTTGGTTGGCTGTAAGGCTGGTTCAAAGCTGTATTGGCTTCTCATATTTGCCTTGTTATGGAATTGTGCTTTTTGTTATATTTTGCTGTACACAAACTGGTTTATCAGAACAGCAGCAAATGTATTTCACAAAAAGACCAGAAAAGGGGAAGAAGGGGATACTGCTCCTACCAGTATAGACAAAATGTTCTCTAGTCAGCTTTCCTGCAAGCCAGAAAGTCTAGCTTTATTAGGCTTTCTGCAGATCCAGAGCTGCTGTAAGCTGAGGTAGCTCTGTTGAAGTTAGTGATGTATGGCAGGTTGTATCACCCAAAAATGTAGGCCTAATTTCGGTTTCATACTTTTAGAGGTAACTTATTGTTATCAGATACCGCCAGTTGCTCATTCTGTCAGAGTCATTGTATTCTGCATAAGGCATTCTAAATAGAGGCCAAATCTTGTCTCTGATTTGGCTAAAATAATTAGCATTAATTTTCTCACAGATGGAATTTAAGGGTATTTCTGCACTGCCTCAGGGTGGGCTGCTGCAGCACCCATAAAGTTACCTGAGCTAGATTAACTTTTGTGAGGCTGGACAGCAAACCTGTGCCATCGCTTCACTCCTTGTGACTTGGCTGAAGTGAGCTTGGGAGTGTCTCTACAGGCTGCAGTCATGCCTGACTGCAATTAGATTTCTACACAGAGATTGCCCTAGTAATTGCTTTTTGCTCTCGCTTTGACAATAAAAATATAAAGATACTTAAGCAAAGGAAAAATTAATAATGACAGTATACAGTAATTCATGTTCCTCAGCAACAACATTGACACCCTGTGGTCCAGTAACAGCATCCTGATGTACTCTCATACTCAAGAAGAGCAGGTCTTTCCTTCTAGTGTGGCAGATTATTAGCCTGCTCACTAAATTCACTGGTTGGAGGCCTTGTTGTTTGTTTTCTAGAATCTTCTATCTTTTCTTTAAAGGTGTCAGATACGCAAGGCAGGCTGGGAAGTACCAGGAAACCTGAAAGACAAGTGACTAGAATGGTTGTTGTTATGATCATTGCCTTTCTAATCTGCTGGATGCCATACGCCGCCTTTTCTATCCTAGTCACCGCATACCCCTCCATTGAGCTGGATCCTTGTCTGGCAGCAGTTCCAGCTTTCTTTTCCAAAACAGCCACTGTTTATAATCCAATAATTTATGTCTTTATGAACAAACAGGTACTGTATGTTCTCAAAGTGTCTTTAACACTCATATTTTGTTATTTTTTCTTGCTTTATAATGAATTATTTCTATCTACCTACATGTTAGTTAACTAGCATTGCAATATCCAGCATTTAGAACTAAAAAAAAAAATAAAAATCACTCTATATCTACATACTGGAAGATAGCGTAAACCTCTGTGCATTATTAAAATAAGAATGTTAATAATTATTAGGTTTAGATATTATAAAGGAAAATCAGCCCTTAGTGAATATCAGTTAGTTTTCTGTATGAAAATTCTATTTTCAAGACTGTGCCAGTGCATTTGTATAATTCTTTAGAAATGCAACACCCGCAAGTTGACTTTGAGGTGGGGTGGAAGTTTTCAATAGCTTGTATTTATGTCAGGGGAAATGCTGCATTTGTGGTTGTATGTACAGGGAGGGTAGAAGCATTGCATATGGCTATGGGACAGGGAGCTTTCTTCTCTGGAATGGGGGCAGAGGATTGGATGCAGAGAAGAAGAATTGACAAGGGGATGAACCAGAGTGATATGTGTTCACTGTGGTAACAGGCATGGTAATAAACTTGAATAGATTTATGCAATGAATGTAGCTACTAAGAGTGGTGGTGTCAAGCAGAGTATAAGCATATAAGTGAAAAGAAGAAAAAAAACTAAAGTGACTGTGGACTAAGAAGTGATTAATAAATTTACTTATTCAGTCCTGCAGAGAGAGCTATTGCTTGTCTCTCATCCTATGGACAGTACCCTGATCTCCCAATGCATGGCAGATGTATGCTGGTCTTACCCTGTTCATGGATATGAACAAGATGGAAACAAACCATCTTTGAATATCTGGGTATTTGCATATGAAAGCAGCTCGTGAGCCTGGAGAAATAACCAGTTCTGTCCATTAGATGTGGTTAGTAACAAGCAGAAGAGGAAAATTATTTTTTAGAATAAGATTTTCCAGTAGTCTGGATCTTTTTAGAATGTTCTTATGTCTCAGTTTTAGAGTTCTTCATGGTGGCACAGCACTGACTCATGAATTTCCAAGAGTTTTAGCTAAGACAAAGACTGTGTTATAGAGATATTTTAAAATTCCTTATGTCTTTTGATTGATCTCCTTTTTTTCAACTTTCTAGTTCAGGAAGTGTCTGATTCAAATGTTCAGCTGCAGTGCCATAGACACTGCAGAGTCCAGCATGAACCCGACTTCAGAGCGAGCAATGATAACCCAGGACAAAAGAGGCAGTGAGATGTCCACCATGGCAGTATGTAGTACCATTCCTAAGAGGAAAACCGGAGATGAACGCAGAAATTGCCAATCTTTTGCTGAGTTGGCAGCTTCGGAAAACAAAATCTGTCCCATGTAGGGTGGGAGGTAATTAATGCAGTGCTACAGCATATTTCCTTGTTACCAACACTTAATACAATAATGTTGTCAGTGGGGACATTGTGCTCCTGTAGACACCGGCTTTTGAGATTCCAGGCTCCTGAGTGCATGTAAGAGTTTCTTGGCTCTGCAGTTGCCGTCAAACACCCAGCCATAAGGTGAGTCCCTTCCTCCACTGCATTCCTCTTCCCAATCCACAGCCTGCTTGCTCCTGCAAATAACATCAGGGGAATCCAGTGTTGCTATGCTGGCATGTAACACAGTAAGGATAGGAGAGTTTTACGCTGATGATGGCTCCTTGGTCAGCTGGACAAAAACATGAAGTGGCACATGGCTTCTATATGCTAATGGACAAATAAATAATATATAGCACACTGCTGACTCAATTTCAACCAGTGGAGGTTCAGGGAGGAACAGGTCTGAGGGCTTTTTTGGTTTGTTTGAGTATTTTCCCTAAAAAAAGCAGAGAAAGCCAGAGGCTTCTGCACTTATGTCTGTCCTTGATGAGAATCTCATCTGGGCCACTAAAGTCTCCAGCAGCTTGGACAATGCATCCAGACTCCCAAGCACTATTTTATTAAAACAAGCCCTATCAAGAGCTGTTCATATCCTCTCTCTGCCTTCCCTCTTTGTCAGGAAAAATCTTCAGTGCTCATGGCAACTTTTGAAGTACATTAATTTGGACTAGATGATCGTTGTAGGTCCCTTCCAGCTGAACTATTCTATTAACTCAACTTTAGAAGAGGAGTTAGTGGGGTATAGGAAAGTACAGCTGTGCAGGAATGCTGGAGAAAGGGCCAGTTAGAGTTGTGAAGCTGAGCTTTGTGGGACAGAAGTTTTTCCCTGTGTGTGCCTGCATTGTGCAGAGCTAAGATCTGTCATGTTCTTGAGACTATGTAGCTCCAAGTGACTATTATTTCTGTTGCTTAACAATTACAATTTTCAGAAATCAGTGGTTAGAGAATACAAATATTATGTAAGTTCTGGGCCACATTACGTTGGAGCATGTTGGATGTCTGTATTTCCATTTACACATTTTTGCTTTTCTCACTTCTGAGCTAGGGCATGCCTCTTCAGAAAGCATAAACAACTTCCTAGCCCAGTAGGCAACTTGCAGCAGCCAGTGGCACCACACTGCTGGTCTCCTTTGAGGAGCAGTTGTGTCTCTGTCCCTTCAGTCCTTAAATTCCTGTTTCTGCCTAAGTCACATTCTCACTACTTTTAATTGAGCTACTGATTGTGGCATAAATCATTAACTTGTTATTACACCTTTGATATCAGAAGCAAGGAGTGCAACATAAAATGCACTCTCTGTAAACAGTCAAAAAGAACAGAAATTGCCAGCATTCCATGGCTGTATTCCATCTCATACATTTAATTCACACAATGACGTGCAGCAATATACTTAGCTTTAGTGGAATGTCACTTATGCACATGCAAAACTAAACTAGGCCATCAGTGTAATAAAGACAGACTTCTGTTTTAAACAGACTTTGATGAACATTCTATGAAATGTTGCTAAGACCTGGCATAACAGATTTTGAATCCTATACAAGTTCTATACTTAACTGAATGCATTTTAGAAGAAAAGGCAACAGCTGACTATATTTAAATGCTTTAGTATGGAAAACCATTATTTCTAGATAAGACATTAATACAGTGCCAGTTGAAACAAATATTGCTCCATAGTGGTATAGAGAAGCTATACTAGCTACATACTGTACAGGCCTTAGCAATAGAAATGTGATATGGAATGAATCACCCAGTGTTCAGTTTTACTTCAAAAAAACTATGATTTCTTTACACAGAATAAAGACATTTTGTTTCTACTAGATTTTTCTTCTCTTTTTATTTTGTTAAGTTACAGTTTGAAAAACTATATTGCCCTGAAAAGGAATGACAGGCTACCTGAGGTAGCTGTGGTCAAACCTTGGCCCAGAGCAGTATGTTGCTGAGTTGGAAGTCAAGAACCATTCCTGCAGCAGATGGGGATGTTGGTGGATCAGGGAGAGGTAACACAGAAACACAGTACAAAACATCCTGAAATCCTGGTATCTTGCAAAGGCTGACTTCTTTACAATTCTCATGCTCAAGAGGAGACAAAAGCTGCAGCTCCCTGCCAGGACTGGAGGGACAGGCATGGGCAGCGTGGCCCTGCAGCCACTCTGGCCTTGGGATGCTCACATGGACGGCTTGGCCACCCGTTCCTGCTCATGTCCCCTTGCAGTGTTCACACCGATGGACGTACAGAATAATTCACCCCCCATATTTCTGCACAGCCCTGGCCTTCTGATGCATTTTGCTTTAGCTCTGTGAAGGTAATCTAAACACCAAAGCAGCAATGACAGTAACATGTGGGAGAAAGCATGAGCTCTTCACTCCTCCTCCCTGTCACCAGCCTTCTCGTGGGGATGTGTTTGGGGGGGGGGGGTGTCCCACTGTCTGCAGCCCTCACTTCTGAAGGCAAAGTGGAGCTTGGTGAGGGGAGGAAGGGTAGCCTGCTTCAGGCAATAGTGTATCTGACATCCAAGACAAACTATGTTATACTAGGTAACTATGCATACCTGCTTTAGGTAACGACTAATATGATAACAATGATTTTCATCAGATATGTAAGAATTATTGAGTAAGATCTTTCTGTTAAAAGATCCTTTATAAGTGCATAGGTGAAATGTGATCCTTTCAGCAAGCATATTTCTGTAAAGCTTTCCCTTAACACTCTAAGGGGTCGATTTCTTTGGCCCTGCTCTTTTTCCACTTTACGCAACGTCCCATTGCTCTCCTGGGACAGCTATGAGTGCAAAGGACCCAGTCATGCTCTTTGTTTTGCATCTTATAGAAGCATGAGACAACTCTTTGGACCTTTTCTACAACATGTGTTCTTTGCAGAAGAACAGGAGAAGTTAGGAAGCAATGGTGGTTGACCATACAAGGGGTGACGTGCACATGAAGTGCTGGCTAGCTCCTGTGGTTGGAGACCAGGCACGGTGACTGCAAGGCTAGAGAGCAGGACTGACATGAGGCGGAGCTACTGGAGTTACTCACTGGAGTGAATGAGCAAATGTGGGGACGGCAGGATGGGTACCTATACCATTGCTCCAGAAAAGATATTTGCATCATGGTGAGGTTTCCTTGCCCAGTCATAGTTGCTGCCATGCCAGACACTACAAGTCACGGATGTGGTCTCCAGCAAGGGGCAAGGCATCAGGAAGAAGGCGCTGCTCAGCAGGTAATACCTGGGAGCATCCAGGGGCTCCCTTTCTTTAGGCAGTCTGGTTAAGTCTACCATCCTATCTTTAATGGTGCAAGCCAGTGGGTGCTGTAGGAATCTCATGTTGTTGGAATACTTTTTAACCTTTTCCACAAAGGGTACCCATGACTATGCTGTCCAGGTCTCACCACCCTTTACGCTGGAGGTGTCAAGCTGTGTAGCTCTTTGACAATTCCCTTTGTTAGAGAAATTTAGTTGCAAGACATAAAGGAGTAATTTGTAACATTTTAAAAACCTAATTTTTAATAAGCAATTTTCATACACTGTGATCTTCCACTTAACTCATCCTGGACTCAAAATTAATCTGAATTTTATGCTTTTTATATTTTCTGAGTAGAAGGATTGTTCAGATTCAAATGCCCTGATTTCTTCTTAAAATGGTAAGATCCAAAGCGGGGAGTTACTCCACAAATAACATCATGAGCTGCACATGTGAGAATTCACTGCAAGACATCTATGGTCTTCATGTTCATCTCACAAAATTTCATGAGGTGTTTGTCTTTTACAGTATAATTTTGGCTTCAGTGGGCTTGAACTTTTGCAGTGCTCAATCTTAAACCCAAACTACGAACCTCACTCTGACAGCCACATCCTTTCATGATTCATATTCTTTACCATTAATCCTGCAGGATCTAGATCAGAAAAGTGAATAGATATATATGCCTCAAATGTTTTGGAAATATTATGAGACAGGAAGGGTAAGGTATTCAATTATTATTAGTATGCATATTTTTGTGCTCATTAGTCTGTTAGTGAGGTATGATTTGAAAGCAAAAATTCTTGCATTAAGACTCAGATTTTCTCTTTCAAGGATATGTTGACCTAGGTTAATCACATGTTAATGGTACTGGATGTATTAAATCATGAAGAATTGGCAGAAGTGTTAGTATTTAATTAAAAGCAACAGAATTATTTTATCTCCTGAGAAGGTGAGGATACATAGAGTACAGCGCTGTAGTACAAAATAAAGCATCAAAACTTAAGTAACGGCAAAGAAAAACACAATGTAAAAATGCATGGAAAATCTTAGAAAATAGCAAGTTATAATGAGATCCGCCATCTGATAACTGGCTATAACATCTCCAATAAAAGTCACTCATGATGAAGTGGTACTGGTGAGCCTTCTAAACTATTCCACCAAGGAAAACTTGGTTTGCATCTGTAAATTAATTGAGGACACCAGTTTGTAAAGATAGTAAAAGACAGTGTCTCCAACTAACAAGAATGGAAACACACCCACTTAATAGGCTAATAGCCAGTGCGAGGTTAGCCATAGGTCACATTACGATTGTGTGTGGTGGGGTGGATAGTCTGACATCAGGCTTTGAATTACTGCACTCAAAACATTATAAGGAAGTGTATCTATAGAGGATCTTTAGGGCAGTGCTCACATTTCAGCCACAGGGCAGACAAATAACCTTAGCTTTTTTATGAAGAAAAGGGAGAACTACAGCACACCAGGAACAAAACAGGAATCTTCAGAATGAGAGAACGTATAGGAATACACTGTGAATTCATGACATTAAGCCCTGCTTCCTTTTGCCTCATCATAAGCAAGTGCTAGAAAGAGAAGGCAAGATTTTTCTCCCCAAGTCAGGTACAGGAGTCCACCGTGCCTATCCACCTGCAGTGCTCCTGCAACGGCCACCTGCATACTTTCATAGTCAAAAGTTCTGAAGTGATTTTTTTTTCTGTGCAAAAACAATTGTCATATACAATTTTTCATGGGAAACAGTTTTGAGATAACTTTCAGGGAGTGACTTTTAGAATAAGATTTATTAAAAATTTGTTTAGAAACTGCAGCATTTTCTGCACTTTTTTGGTTACTAAAGTTGGAAGATAATAAGAAAACATGGACACACACACACACATACACACACCATTTTCCTATACATTATTAGAAGCTTCAAATTGTTGCTGTTCTCTGGATAACAGTAAAGTGCTGGCAGTATTCTTTTCATGGAGAAGTCTTTGTCAAGGTGTTAGTTTTTAAAATGAAAGGGAATTTTAACCACTTTCTTACTGTTTGCACTCAACTGTTTTGCTGTTATTCAGATCATTAATTAAAGGTGTGACAGTAGTATTTAGACATACAGGAGATAAAAAGTGTTTGCAGACGTCACTGTCAACTCAAATTTAGAGAAGCATTGTACAGATCCAAAAAGGCACCGAAGAAGACAATAGATAATTATGAAAAAGCAAATTAAATATTTGTTAAAGATGGTAATACTTGAACTCAGTGACAGGAGTAACAACAAATGAGGAGTAGTTAGGACAGAATTATGGAGTCTCTTGCTTGTGAAGACAAGAAACTTCTATGTGTACTGCAATAGGTATTGTGGACATCAAGGAGGTATGGCTAAAATAAAATAGAGGGTATGATTACATGAGATAAGGCAACATAGTAGTAGTGGCCAGAGGAAAAAATGAGATTAGAAAGAATAATAATAATAATTTCAGACATGGCCAGAATATTTGTGCCAAAGTGGAACAAAGATGGTTACCCAGGTCAGAGGAGACAGTTTTGTCATTGATGATAACAGGATTGTGGGAGGAAGAAAGAGTAGCAGCCACGCAAATCTCAGAATCAATGATCACACACACAGTTTTGGACACACAGCTTTGAAAATAATTGTGAAACATTCAGAAACAGACTGGCTAAGACACAGGCCTAGGAGGGATGGAGACATATTAGAAATAAAACGCTAGATTTGCATGCTATTAGTAAAAATAGTAGAGGAATCCACAGGAGTGGATGCAATTGTTTAGGTTATGCAGGAAAAAGTGGATTGAACTTAGAGGATGGTGAGATAAGGAGAAAGTCTTATGCCCTGAGTGACTGGTCAAGGAGTTATAAAGAAAACAATGTTTAGTAGAGTGAGATGCAGTGCAGCATGTTAGGATGGAGGATGTAATCAGTACCACAAAACCAAGTGGGAAACATATTCTGGAGAGCTAGGTTTATAGATGTTAACAGACATTTGTTGAGAAGCAATTTATCAGGGTGGAACACATGAAAGCCTGAGAGAGGGGAGTGTAATCTGAGCCACAGAAGTAGAACATGGTAGATGAGGTGCTACTGATTTTCAAGAGTGTCAAGACACAAAGTGATGGCTGGGGGTGGTGCAGTGTGCTCAGCAGCTTTCTGGAGAGAACCGTTTTTGTATCGTCAAGGGAAGAAAGCAGAGAAGCAGGAGAAATTGAGGAGGTAAAAAAAGCCTAAGAGAGAAACAGGGTAAGCAGGCATTCATTCACAGTCTGTTAGGAGCAGTGGGATTAGCATGAAGGTATCAGTAGTTCATTTTCAACAGAGAAGTTCACAATTTAATTAAATGTACTGGAAAACACCTGAGCAGGACTTGAGTGACACACAGGGGTTCATCATCTAAACCTGTGTTCCTAGCGTGAAGCTCTATCTTGAGAGTTTATGGAGAAACAGTTCATGTCTTATTCCACATATAGCTCATGGCCTAACTACCACTGTTAAAATTTGAATTGTACTCCTTTCACATTAGCCCCTCTAGCATACTTTAATAGATTACATTTATGGTTGTGTTATATCATTTTGCCACCCTGTTAGACAAACACTCTGACATGCAGCAAGCACAGACATAAAAATGTAGGCTGCAACAGGGCGATATGAAAATTGGTGGTCCTGGACAAATAGGAAATTAATATTAGAGTCTAATTAGTCTTCACTTCATTTGGAGAAGGAATTAATTAGTCTTAATAGGACCACAGAGGCATCACAAATGTTTTCTTTCCATCAAGCAAAGTCTACATTGAACAACAATTAATCAATCATTCTCATAAAACACAGGGTGTCAGCAATATTTCTCACTGTCCATAACACTGGTTTTTTTCAAGACCTCACAAGTATATTCTGTTAAGAGCCAGATTTAGTTTGCTTTATTAATACAAGTATGCCTATAACTGTGGGAAAAGCCATTTTCTTGAACAAGGCATTGGTTCCTACTTTCTGGACATAGGAACAAATGGTTTTTGTAAATGTTTACCAGTTTTCCAGCATTAATGTTCCCTGTCTCTAGCGAAATGCTGTCTCTGTGAGAGGTTCCCATCTTTGATACAAACAAGGAATAATAAAATCAGTGGGAGTTTACATGTTAAAATATCTTCAGTAATGCTTTTCAGGAGGAGGATCCTTTTTTCCTGCCTGTCAGTCAGAGAGTACTTTTTAAAACGTGTGAACACCTTGATGCATTGGTAGTAGTACAACCAAACAATATTACCCCTGACACAAAGTGTTACAGAGTTCCCAGAAGTTGATTGTTAAATCTTTCAATGTTACACAATAAAAATTTTTTAGAATTACAAGCAAAAAAAAGGGGTGGAGGGCAGGCTCTTTTTTTTTTTTTTTCAGTTGCACACAGTGACTGAAGAGATGCCTCTTGCATGATGTGGTAAGAGTACAGCATGAACAGTTTACCATATACAAAAAGTAAATTATGCAATTGATGGTTTTAAAGATCTTAAGATTTCATGACTAAAAGGTGTGAATGCTGCCACAGTCAGTGTGCTCACGCTTGCTTGTGGACTAATAAACAGCCTCTTGTGTCCTTGAATTTTTGTTTTGCCACCAAAAGTATGCCTAGAAATCACATCCCTTTTCTAAAAAATGTTTTATAGCATTACCTACGGTTTGCAAAATTAGCAACGTAGCACTACACCGTTCTTCTGCTTTGTGATCATTTATTACATTTTAATGATGCAACCTAGACAAAATAACTGCCCTTCCTATAAATCTTCCATGACATTGGGGAATAATTACTTTGTGTTTTTGCTTAAGAACATCAGCACTAATCCATCAATTTCCTTGTTTATAATGGAAATAGCATTTTTATTTTTTTGGAATATAAATTATGGTTGCCATAAGAGCTACTGTTGTGTTATGAGGTCATGCTGGTTCCTTTGGGATAACAGTAAGAAAGGCTCAGAAAGAACGAAACACTCAAGGCTAGCTAAATGGTTTACTGAGTAAAAAATGGAAATTATGGAAAAGGTAATAGCAATCTTAAGACCCTTCTGATGCTGGGAACCCCAGCTGTTTCAGCATGGAACGAGTCCCTCCTTGTAGATCATGGCACACTGCCCGGATCCCATCTGTGGTGAGGTGTTCCGACCTTGTTCTTCTTCACGTTTTTATGGTATTCTTCTAAGTGAACAAAGTTATCTATCTTCTATCTGTACAATGCCAAACTTTCTAGCTGGCACACCAAGGTTCACTGAGAGCATTACACTCTTACACATCTCCATAGGAATGAGCTCTTACAAACAGCACATACAGGTGATATTGTTAAGGGCAGTGTATACTAATGTCACGGCATGTGCTCAGGTTATATAGCAGGTCACTCATGCTAACATACAGGTCTGTATAGCCAAGGCCTATGGTTAAACTCTGCCTAGATTCTGCCTGAAATCACTATCTCCTAGTTACAATGTCTTCTGCAGTGGCCCACCACAGTTGCTCTGCATTTATAGTTGTGCCAGCACTTTCTTGTGGGGAAATAAATAAATAAATAAATAAATCTGTTCTCAAGGGTGTATATCCTTGAGAAATAAAAACAATTTCCTGGCTGAATTTTGGCATGGGGTGGGGGGGGGGGAGATTTCAAAATAGCTTAAGAGCTTTCAAAATCAATTATTTCAGTAAGAGAGAAAATGCTGAGGTTTAAAAGTAGACTATCCAGGGTATTTTCCATAGCCTCAAATCTAGAGGAAGAGTACATTTTAAAATGTCATAAGATCAACTCACCTCACCACCCACTAGCAGGGAAGAAGGTGAGGACTTAGCCACTGAATGATGTTTTGGTGCACTTTAAAAAGTTTTCATGTTCTTGCTCTGGCAACAGACAAACACAGCTTCTCTAGGGATTTGCTACTGCTTTTTGAAAATACAAATATCTTAATATGCAGATTTTGTTTCTCCTAAAATCACATGTAACTGCAGAGCACTGCTAGAGGAGATACTACCTGCTCAAAGTGAAAGGGCATGGAGAAGAGCAGAGATTCTTATTAAGGCCCAGCTCTACCAAAAGTTCATCATAAGCAGGATCATTCCAGCATAGCTCTGAAGTAAGGGAGATGGTGATTAACGTCTAATTCATCCATTTGCATCTCATGATAATCGGGTTGCTCCTTTTGCAAATATTTTTACCTTGGTTTTTGGCAAAAATGCACTTAATCACTTGTCAGTGTTTCCACTTTTGAGTAACGAGGCCTTGTTGGGCCCACACTGAGTCTCTATTGCCAAGGGCTCTGAAAGAAAAAGGCAACTAGCAATCAAATCAAGTTTGATAAACACATTTCTCTGTGTTTCTGGCTTTAGCTGCAATATTAATTCCTGCTTTTTTTTTGTTTCCTGCTTTCTCTTCCATTCACCACTTCTTCAGGCTCAGACCAAAACCCCCAAAATAAAACACTTCTGATGTTCTCCTTCAGCTTGCTTTTACCTGCATATCTGTGACCCCACTCAGACAAGACCTTTTCTCACAACAAATACAGTTATAAAGGAGACAGGGTTTTAATGGGATCCTTCAGTGAGATGAGGCGACTTGTCTAAGCCTAAGTAGGTCCAGCACTCACATACACTTTGAGTCTCCATGATATTCCTCTACCACTATTCCAACCTGACTGTTCCCACAGATGTATGCAGGGAAGACATGTTTGATCACAGTCTAGCTAGAGGAATAAAATACACATTCATGGGCTAAAACCTCTTCTGTTTAATTTTGACCTCAGTGAAAATGATTATCCAAGAAAACAGAGTCATGAACATTAACAATAATTCTCATCTCAATTATTGAGAAATATAATTTGTAAATGATTAGTGGAGAAAAGATTCTTAGAAAATTTATGATAATGTTCTTTATTATAATACTTCATATTATAAATTGTACTATTCTTTCTCTTTATTACATTTATATTGAAGCCTCTTTCCTTTTCATTGTCACAAAGAGTTAAAATCTGTAAGAGAATTTAAGAGCCTTTCAGTAATTTGGCACATCAGTTTTAGCTCAGCTATTATCTAGCTGCATCAAGTTATTAATGTAGTCATCTCTCTTTAGTCTCAATGAATTGCTATAAAAATGTCAAACAATTAGATTATATTGGCCAACATAGCCCTGTTTGATTAAGTACAGATGTAGGCCATGTCCCTTGAATCATACTGATGAAGAAGCAGAAAGGCTTGTAGAACTCCAGTGCAAATTTATTTCAATATACATACCATTTAGGTTTCTAATGTCAGTACTTCCAATACTAATAACCAAAAAATGCTAAATAGGTATTTTCAGATGGAATAAAAGTCAATGTCATTCAGGACAAATACTAATGAACTCTGTCGGAGGAGAAAAAAAATACCTATAAAAATAGCACAGAAGCCAGTATGCTGTACAAACATAGACACTGCTCCATTGCACAGTTGTGACTAGACCAAAGGAGCAAAATGAACATCTTTCTTACTTATGGGAATAGTACTGCTTAAATTCTGTCTCTGTCTGGACCAAAAAATATAACACATACTTTTGTGTCAGGAAAACAACCAGTGTCTAAGTATTTGGTAGAGATATTTGGTTACAAATGTCTCAGTGTTGGCTGCTATGCCATTTTGGAAGTCAGTAAGACAGTGGACTTCCCTTTTTCTGCATGTACAGCCCTGCCATGGAATGCAGGTACAACTGGAACAACAGGAAGGTACAAATCCTTACAGATGAAATACCTCTCAACCATCTGCTGTCCACAGAGACCACATGTAATTAAAAGCTAAAGGTATGTTGTTATAACTTAAAAGCTGAAAACAGTTTCTGCTCCATATATGATAAAAATTTGGAACATGGTTTAGTTGTTCACATTTTGCTAGAACAGACACATAATAGGTAAAGCATACTGACAGTGTATCATCTCCATGGTATGGTCTTCCTCAGCTGAAGAAGTCTGTTCCCACTCTACCCCAGCAAATCTTTATCCCTGTGCATCTGAGCTAGTATTTGGTCTTGAGCAGCAGTGCAGGAGAAAGCATGCTCCTGGGATATTAGGTTATAAGATTACAGGCTAATCATCATAAACACAAAGGCCCAGTGAGGATCAGATGAACAATGACAAGGAAGGAACTTTAGTAACTTGAACAGTGTAAGGAGTTGAGCAAGTTGCTACTTTTAGGGCTGTCAAAGGAGGACAATCAGCCTGTTGACCTGGAATGAATGAAACTCACTGAGATGGGTTAAGGAGACAAACTCCCTTCCTGTGTGCCTTACGGGACGTTTAGAGGAAGGACCAAAGGTGGGGAAAAGGAGGGCTCAAGATGTATCAGGTGCAGGGAAATAGAGGTGAAAGGGGCTAAAGGGGGTCAACTGCATGGAAACAGGCTGCTAGTCAGTATGTTGTCTGACTGAGACCTGCACTTCAACACCACAGTCTATCCTATCTTCTCATTAATCCTTCTAACTACATTCTGTGTGGGTGTGCTCTCTGTTCTGAGTAGGCATGTGTGAACATGAGTAAACTTCCATTTGCTAAGATAAGCTAGTGAGTAGCCAGCAAGTAGGATAAGAAGTCTGAGTACCTGCAACTGGAGTAGGGCTGTGAACATCCAAGGTTTATATGTTTGGGTGCTGGCAACTGGGGAGATTACATACTGCATAGACTGAGAAAGAGTAACTGAGCCCTGATCTGATTCACATTTCTGGGTTCCAGGGAGAAGCTCACCAGCAGGAATAGCTAGGAGAAAGAGATCAGGCAAGAATGTGTAATGGAATAAAATAGCAAGATTCAAAATGACTTAGTTAAAGTAAAATGACAGGAGAAAACATTTCCACTTACTTTTGCAAGACGTAACAGTAGTGGCTGCTGTATATGACAATAAGAGTACCACTTTACATTTCGTAGATATTGTGACTGATGTTCTAGCAGGGCACTAACATAGGTAGGAAAAACTGAATCTGCTTGCTTTCTTGAAAAATCATTTCAACGGCACTCTGCCTCAGGTAGTGATGAAGGCTGTCCAGGACTGGGAATTTGGGAAGTATTACTGTGCTGGACATGGATAACTGTCTGCGTGGAAAAGATGGCACTGTTCTCTCCAAACCCTTTCTGAACTGAGTAATTGCATTTTTTTATGTGGATATCACTGATTTGGTAGGTGAGAGCTCCTACAAGAGCCAAGACATTTTGTTCTAGCTTTTTATTAATTTTTAGTCAATGATGAAGACAGTATGTTTAGGTATTTCTTATGACTTCTAAGTGACATTAGGGTCCTCATACAGTTACCATGTACTGGAATAGTTTTTCCTCTATTAAATACTATGCCAATATCATGCTTATTGTTATATGCAATTTAGCTGTTACCTCACTATCAATTAACCAAATTATTACAGATAGCCATCTACATACCTCAGCTGTAGCATACTTCATGCTCATTTATCTTATATTCTGTAAACAACTTCAAGAGCTACAAGTCCAGATAAATTGTGAGGACATGAAAGAACTGCAAATATTTTTGGAAACCTATTCTTTTCTTCCAACAGAAACTCTTAGTTAATTCTCTGACAGTGTATTGACAGGTAATTAATAAGTATCTGTCATATCAGTAGAAGAACAGACTGTTTCTGACCACTTCGAGAATGCTGAGAACTTCAGCAGACAAGCTCATTAATACTAGAACGAGGGTCAAGGTGTCTGCTCTGAGCAGACTAAATGTTTTCATTGCAAACTTTTTTCCCCCAACATTCCTTTTCCCTTCTATGTTATTGCAGATTACAGCTGTCACTGTTCACTCATCAAGTTCACTTTGTACTTACAAGCTTGTTCTCTATGCCATCCATAGCAGTTTTCCAAATGAACACTTCTGGCCTACAGTATGAAACCATTTTCCCTTGCTGATCAATTGTGATCATACCTTCATTGTGCTAATCCAAACAAATTGTGAGCAGTGATCTGTCTCTTACAATCTGGGCATTAAAGAGAAGACAGGGAACAGCAGTGTGGGCACTGTCACTGTGATGTAATTAGTAAGTATCATCTAGTACCCAGTCAGATAATAAAACACCCATAATATATAATATTTTCATAAGGAAGTCAGTACAGCTTATGATTGTCCAGGAAAATTACTAGCTGCACTTTTGCAAGACCAAGTTTCGGAGGGTTTTTTTGCTGCAACTCTCCCTGCAGTGTAGCTACTATTGACTTCTTTCACAATTGACATACTTGTGCAAAATGAAGGAAAAAAAATTTAAAAAGAATTTGAGACAATAATGGACCTGATTCAGTTTACTTCAGTGTTCTTATCTGTAGCTTATCTTAGTGCACCTGTAGCATGGAAAAGTTGTTAAGTCACTCTTGAATTATTGAATTGTTGAATATGGGTACAGTAGGCCCATAAAAACAGAAGTCTAAACCATCCATTCTGGTAAGAAACTTGTGATAGTAACTTTACTTCCTTTAAAAAAATTAAGTCATCGAAAAGGCTAGAGGGAAATACAGAACATTATAAAATACATTTTCAGATGTATGTTCAGAAAATAAACACAAACTCCTAATCAGTGCAGCCCCTGTTGGAGGTTTCTGGAAAAGCTGTTCATCTTTGTGGCCATCTAGTTTCTCCTGATAATTTCAAATGGTAAATGTCAAGTATGAGACCATCAAGAAAAGTGATGGGTTGTGAACATTCAGTTGTAGGAAAGAATGTAGTACCAGAGCTCAGTACTGATCTTGCTTTCGGTTTCATCTTGCCAGTTTTCACCCTCTTCTGCCATCATGTGTCAGGCTGAAGCATTATATGAAGTAAAGGAAAACTAAATTGTAGTAGTAATTCAGTGATTAAAAACATATGTCCCTAAATATTTCCTGTAGTAATGGACACTGCCACCAAACTGAAAAGCTAAGTGAAAAGAGAGGGATGTTATGTTTGAAAATTTTCAGAAAGCTAGTCAAATGTATATCATTTCTATTAACGACATCTTTCTTTGCTGATGGTGACACAAAACACTAAGGTTTAAGATTATGATTATTGAAGATTATTTCCATTTTAATTTCTTGTATCTTCTTAGCCTAAGATATAGGCCTTTACTTCCGAAAGGGGTCTTTTTTTTGTTGGCTTTAACTGTATTGAACTTAACACTGACTTAGTATATGTATACTCTCTTGACAGTGGAAGAATACATTCCATGGTAGATGTACTACTGTGATTACAAAGTTTATTTTAATATCTTTAAAAATATACATATATATAATAATAGATAGCAAGATTCAGATTTCAGGGAATATTATAATTGATGTTTTACATAACAGCAACATTGCTAACATATCGTACTACATTTTTGTAAAAATGGGATTAAGTGATCTAAAATTATTCCTCACACTGTAAGTCTTAGAAACCCTCTGGAAAGCTGCAATTTATTAAAACTGTTTCCTCTCTTCTTATACTTAAATGAAGACTTTTGTGACTACTGCTTTTGAAAATGGTACCTACTAGGTTCATGAAAGACCACCCGTGTTCTGCTCTCACTGACAGAGAAATACTCTATCCACTCATTACCTGAGTAATGACTCAGGTCTTCCACAGACTGGTAAATATTTCAGGGCACATAAGCATGCCTTCAGTTTTAATGTGACCACATTCTTAAAATCCATGCTAGTAACTGTCATTGTATCCACATAAAGACACTTCAGTTAGAGGCATGAATTAATACCCGAGAGGTATTTTAAAAAGCTCTTCCTCATGGCTTTACAGCCATTGAGCTGGTCTTTCATCCACAACATATAGAGGAAGAGATTTTTATTCACATAGGATGGTTGGCTCCCCTCTGACATCCTATTCCTGGATAGCTTTCAGTTCAGACAGGTTGCCAAAGCAGGGGTCAGAAGGCTTAGCAGGTTGTAAAGTCATTAAATTAGTGTTCAAACTCAGACAAATGGGCTTAAATAGTCATGGGAATGTATCTTTGCAACAATCTCAAATCTGCTCTCTTTTCCCTGCCTACAAATAGCCATAGCCATCAGGTGCTAAGTTTTGGTATCTGCTCTACCGCATCCCTTTGCAAAGTGTGGAGACAGACTTACTGAGAGGACCAGCTATCCTAGCTTTGGAGAGAGTAGCATGTGTGATGAGAAATCCTTGAATGATTGCTTATGGCAGTTTAATTTTAGAGCAGTTACAACAGGGACTAATGACAGAGCTGGTCTTTTTTTGTTGTTGTTTTATCATTTTGTAGCAAACTTGCTGCAGTTCTTCCCTGCAGACCATTTAGAACTACACACTTTTCTTGGACAGCTACCTACTACTCAAATTATGTTCTTGTCCTAGAATATTATCAATAAATTCACCATGGTTTTTTTTCTCCTCACATTTTTCAGATTACATAAATTTTAGCTGACCAATTCTTTTCATGCTCAGATATATTATGAAATGTCATTTCTGTTATAAAAGCTAATTGATAATGTGATTTGTTATGTTGCTGAGACATAATTCAGATAGTTATTTTAAAGCCGTTGATACATGGAATAGCACTAACTGTTTAATATTTCTTTTATGAATGGATACAGCACGAAGGAACGATGTGATGCCATGTAGATGAAATATTTTCAGAAGCTTTTATTCTTGTTGTTTGGGCTTGTGCCAATGTCTTTCTAGTAGAGAGCTCATACGTCCTAAGCTGTATCTGCTGTAATTTATTCCTTGGTCATTAGTAGGATTTTTTTTCCTCCAAGTTGCTGAACAATATATAATATTTTAAAAATTAATAGCTCACAGTCAAATAAATGGAGAGCATGCTCTAGCGTACACCTCCAAAAAGTAGAAAAGTATTTTTTTTTAATAAAAATATTTTCAAATATTTTTTCTTTTTCATTTAATAACAATAATTTCTCTCTTAAAATAATAAAAATAATTTCTTGCTCTGGTGAGACCCCAGCTGGAGTACTGCATCCAGCTCTGGGAACCCCAGTACAAGAAAGACATGGACCTGCTAGAGCAGGTCCAGAGGAGGGCCACAAAAATTGTCCGAGGGATGGAGCACCTCTCCTGTGAAGAAAGGCTGAGAGAGTTGGGGTTGTTCAGCCTGGAGGAGAGAAGGCTCTGGGGAGGCCTTATGGTGGCCTTTCGACGTAGAAGGGGGCCTTACAAGAAAGACAGAGAGACATTTACAAAGGCCTGTAGTGACAGGACAAGTGTTAATGGCTTTAAACTGGAAGAGGATAGATTTAGATTAGATTATAAGGAAGAAGTTCTTCACTGTGAGGGTGGTGAGGCACTGGAGCAGGTTGCCCAGAGAGATTGTGGATGCCCCATCGTTGAAGTGTTCAAGGCCAGGTTGGATGGGGCTTGGAGCAACCTGGTCTAGTGGAAGGTGTCCCTGCTGATGGCAGGGGAGTTGGAACGAGATGATCTCTAAGGCCTCTTCGAACCCAAACAATTCTGTGATTCTATGATTCTATTTATACAATTTTAATACTAGGACTTGCCATTCTGAATTTGCTATTTGTATGTACTTAACGAATAGTTTAAAATAATCACATCAGTATTTCATCATTACTATTTCCATTGCAGTTCTTAGGGAGTACTCTTTCTGTACAAAATCTTGTATGAAATCAACAGTCTTAATTCCATTTTTGTACCTGCAGCTGGAAATTTGGGTCCACTCATTTCATATTCAGTGTTAAAGAATGAAGACCTTCAGTATGGCACCTTGTATGATTATGCTACTATTTAGTTCTCCAAATAATCTGACGCCAAGGATCTTCTTGGGGATCTCATATATTAGGCTGCTACAAGATAAACACACACTTCTTTGCTCCTTCTGTGCTGCACACAGATTTCTTTTGTTTTCATTGCCACCATCTGTTGGCTCACTCTGGGGGGAGATATCTTGCTATTGTTAGTCCAGATAATTTGCTTTGAAAGCACCTCACTGTTGTTTTGTTGGGGGGTGTGTGTGTTATTTTGAACCTTGATTTGAACAGAGATGACGTTTACCCAAACCTTTGCACAGTCTGTTTCAAACCTGATATGGTTTTCATTCCATCATCAGAGAATATATCTAAGAACCTCTCTATTTTTTCTCTTTTGTTTTTTTCACTCCCACTCTCTCCCCTAATTCTAGACTCCACCTGAGTAGGTGCTGCCTTATAATTCTCAGCTGATGGTCAAATGATTCAACAATAAATGAAACATTTCAATTTGGTCTGGTGAATATGCCCTAAACTATCTGTCATGTCCCATTTCTTGGAACAGAGTTGGCTGACTCTAAAATTTTTAAGTGAGAACTATTACATTTCTGCAAAAGCTTCTAAATTGCAGGAAATGTTTGTGTGTGTGACAAAGATGTAAATTTAGGACTTATTCAGCTTCTTAAATGCCAAGACTTGTTAGGCATATTACAGTGCATTTAAGTGGGGTCTTTTTATGTTTCCTAATTAAAACTCATGTTGTCCTCACAGAGGAGTCCTTCTGCCTAAACTTTCAATCACAATCTGAAGACTATCAGAAAATTTTAAGCTTTTAGTTGCTTATTCAAATCAGGTTCTGAAGCAGAAATTTTATTAAGCATTCCTTCTCAACCTTTCTTTGCTGAGCTCCATTCATATTTACTGTCTTTAAAAGATAAGCATTCTGAACTCTAAAACTGTATCAGCTGAGCTGCTGAATCCTTCCTCTGCATACGAAGCAGGTTCTTCTTTGTTAAATTGTCATTGTAAATTTAAAAGAAATATAAAATATGTTAATTTGTCTGAAATATAAAATGTTAATTTATCTATGCTCTTTTTCTTTTGAAATCATTCCAAATTCTACTATATATCTTTTCCTGAAGTGACTCTTTACTTTTGTACAATCATGTCACTGCATGTTGCTACAAACATATAATGGAAAAGAAGATATTATTTCCAGTATTAATCCCTGAAGGAATGAATTAGATGTCTTCATATGTCACTGAATGCATATCCACTGTCACCTGAAGTCCAGTTTATCATCTACTCATGTAGTCCTACTACTATTAATAATTTTACTGACTGGTATTTAGCACTGTAATACAGAGAATACTCTCCTAATACCCCAGGCAATTTGGTTATGACTACACTTCATGGCCATAACTCAATTATTTTTTAATGCCTCAGAAATGCCAATCAGACATATTATGTAATTATGCATGCCATCCACTTTTACTATACTTACCCAGCATACATTGCCCACTTGTAGGTATTCTGCCACAGCTTCTCTGATTAGTATTTCAAATATCTTACTCTCAACAAGTAAAGCTTACATGTCTGAAGTTTCCTGGATAAGGCCATTACTCTTTATCAATGCTTTCTGATAAAGTAGTGCTGTCAGACTGTAAAGAAATTTTTGGTCATACTCATTCATCTTTCTGACAGAGGTTGTTGCAACGTAGTTAGAGCTAAAGTATCAAATACAAATGGGAATATTTTGGGAGAAAAGCCACTTTGGTAGATTAAGTTATTTCCATCAGTTTCATAAATAAAACCATAGCAGTAAATTATTGAATAAGCCCATTGTACCTGGACATCAATGGTTTTTCTAACCTTTGCAATCTTGCAGTTTTTACCCTGGATTATTCTCACAGAACAACACTGTCATTTCTGAAGCATCAAAACTTTTCTGGACTTTACTATTTATGAAATTTCTTATCTCAAGAAAGTGGAAGTTAATACAAATTCATGAACACTGTCATGTAGCAGGGCAGAGAAGGCTTCATGACTCCTATTGAATACACTATTTTTCAAAGCCTTTTATGTTACAGAAAAAAAGACAGCACTAGAAAGATGGCATTCCAGGTGGAAAAAAGCCATTAACAGCAGGGAAATACAATTTCATAACAATGGATGTGTGGGAGAACGATGTGGAAATTAATCTAGGAAATAAATAAATTAACAATATAGTGGACATTTGCTATACTGAACAACAAGTGTGGACATTTGCTTCATTCAAGGGAAATTGCTTCTTCAAACCGAGAAATACTTGAGCTTCCCAAATACCATGCACGGGATTTTAAAAAAGCAGCTGCGTAATAGTGATGCAATGAAAAGGTACCTGGTAAGACCTAAAAATAAACAAACAAATAAATGCAAGAACTTGGGGAAAGGGACTCATGCCAGTATCTGGTGAAACATGGCAAGGTCAGAGACTTGAAAATACCTTACACTGAATCCTTAATTTTCAGGCTGGATAACTTAAGTACAGTCTATGATCTCTTCGTTACTTAATTTGTATTGTTACCAAAAGCCCAAATACATGCCATAAAAAATATATGTCTGGTGTCTAAATGAAGAACAAAATTATGTATAAAGGGAATAAAAGTCATGCATGTTATGGAATGCAGTTTGGCAGAGCAGCTGCAGTTCATATAAGGTCATCTAATTAAATTGTGAGAGCAAGGGGGAAGGAAGCACAAATTTATATTCTATTGTGTGCATAAAAAAAGTATTTTACATGTCATGATTTTGTAATTATGGTCTGTATAGCCCTATAACTCTTACCAGGTTCTAATTAACTATAGCACAGTAGGTAGCCAAGAACAGTATCTTTTCAGTGCCATTTTAATGCTCTATCAGGAACACAAAAAATGTATCACAGGAAACAGACATCACCATTTTACTGGAAAAAAAAAAAGAGAGTCTTAAAATGGTTTTAGTTGCAATAATGATCAAAGGTTTGTATTTTCCATAAGTGCTAAATTATTTTACATTTATTTCTACTGTTATCACTACAAATAAAGTTTTAAAGTATGTATTTTAAAAATGCATTGCTGATTAACAGCATGTGACAAAATCTATATATGTAATAATCTTATTTGGGATTTTGGAATAATTTAATATATCTTCACATGTTATTCAGAAAAACTATAGGGAAATAAAGAAAGCAAAACTTATTAAACATTTTATGTAATACTACCTTTTTTCCAAATTAAAACTACAACTACTGCTATATAAAAATTTAAAATAATTTCACTCAAAATAAGGTAACTTGGTAAATTTTTCAGTTGTTCTCCTGATAAATCTTCCATGTAAAAATAAAATACATCAAGGAAAAGTTTTTCCAAATGGAAGTACTGACAATGATACATTCCAATTCCACTCATGCATCAATGCCCAAAAATACTAGCCTAATTTCCTTTAAGATGTGTTGGTGCTCACCAAATTCTTTTATGGGATTCACCAAGTTCAGAAAACCTTAGAGTACTAACTGAAACCTCTAAAATAAATGTTCTTTGATATTTTCCTGACATTTATTCTAAATCAAACTGTTTACATCTGAAACAGAAATCAGTCTATCAGCAAAACATACATTTTCTTAAGCTCATCTCTCCTTAGGCCATATAGAAATAAGTATCTGCCACACCTTTAAATGCAAAGTGTGCCCTACGCACAGTGTAGTGGTATTCTTAGTACAAAAAGTCTAACACAAATTACATAATAATTACGTTGGGTAAACCATATAGCACACAATTAAAAAATGATGGATGAGTTGCAGGAAGATTTGAGAAAGTGTGAATGGTCTGTTCTTCTGCTTTGTCTCTAGGAGAGCTGTGAGCATCCGCTTCCACTATAAAAATATTTTTAAAACATTATTACATCATGTTAATGTAATTGCATATTGTTAATATAAAAATGCTTTAAGTGCAGTAATTTATCACATCTTCTCTTTGATTAATATTTGTGGTTCCTTTACATTCTTTTTATAATATTAATAACTGCCACTATATCCAAGAAGCATTTTCTGAAAAAGACAGAAATCTAGGCAACATTTCTGATCTGATTTCTCTCACTCTTCAGTTCTATGACAGTGTAAGTTATAATTAAAATTTATTTTTTTACCATTGTTTTAAGAGGTAATTCCCATACAATGAAAAATATCTATGTAATTTTATAAACAGTATATTAAAAGTTGTTTTACTCAAAAATCCTTCTCCCCTCTCCAACAAGATGCTAGGTTGAATTTCATATATATAGTGTGCCCTTTACAATACAGACTGTCTAATCACTGCATTCAACTTATGTTTTTGCAGTCTATAATACATACCATTTCTATTGTTCATGTCATGTTGCTGATGTAACTTTTCAGTCACACTACTTCATTTTATAACAGTTCAGTGGAGCGTAACTTTTAGCTTTTGGTCAGCTATGACAAAGACTCCCCAAAATTTTATATATTTAAAATACAGGTACTCCAATTATAATATTGGATCAGTGGCCTTCCCACTCTCAATTCTTTTAAGAAGTGTCACAAAAATTTGTCGTAGCTCATCCAAAAGATTTCACTTATACCTGTGAACTACCCATAGGTCTACCAGGTTCTAGTTAACATGCACTGCCAGTCTTTCATACTAAGCTTTTTAATTCTTACTTTTAATAGAATCCCTTTCCCTGTGAATCTTATTCTTTTGAAGAATATGGACTGTCTGCCCAGTTGTTCTTCTAAGGCTCAACAAATCTGGAAAGAAATGTTACTTTCTGTGAGTTTTTAATGAAAATTTTGAAAAACAAGAAATGTTAACCATACAGCCTGGTGTCTTCACATTTAAAACTTAATGAAAAAGGATACCTGTACAGGTTTAGTTTTGTATCTCTGAAGATGTGAGTTATCTCCAGCTTTTGCTTTCCCCATAGTTTATGTAACTACAGATTGCCAAGTCCTAGGCCACTGCTCCTCACCATAGAAATCCTCTTCTTACCATATGACCATAAACAGACCCCCCACTAAAACTAATTTAAGTAGGTTACTGTTCTGTTTGAAGGAACCACCTGTCAACAACACAGTGGTTCTTGCATGCAGTTTACCTTCTATGGAAACTCCAGGCAAAATTTGGTGAGGAGCAAAGAAAGAGAAACGGGAGACAAGTAGATATACACACTCCATGAGTGCATACATACAAATGTCTGAAATAATATACATGCAAACAAAGATAAATACTTACTCTCAGACAAAATTTCTAGCCTTTCTGCATTCTCTTGCAAGGTAGTGTACCACTGGTTGGCTATTATAGAACGAACACCAGTAAGGCTTAGAAGCATTGCTGTCTCTGTTGGTCTCTCTATACCAAGCTGTAGATAACTAAAGAAAATCAAAAGCATGAGATCAATAAACTAAAAATGTACATAATATATCAAAAAATATTACTAAATATACAATGTTTTTTAATAGAAGGGGAAAGGGAATGCCAGACTCATTTTCTTGTATGCTGAGCATAAAATGTTTTCTAATATTCATACAGCACCTTAAATTTAATACAAAGAATTTAGGTAACTTTCTCTCTACATCTTTTCATGATGCAATTTTACCATGTGGATTGGTCCCTGTCATATAACTGTTCTGGGCATCTCAGGAAATGTGAAAGGAGGAGTAACATACTAACTTTTACAAAATACTGCATAATATCCTTTAAAAGATAGTAAAAATGTTGGGAATCAGGTGAAAAGACTTGTTTAGTTCTGCTTAGGTTGCCAAAGGGAAACATAAAATATTGCAGGAACTGAAAACTTGCTCTTTCTCATAAGCTTGGCATTAATTTGGAGGCTTAAAAGCAAATCACTTGTAAAGTGGGATTAGATTTTTTTACTGCTGAATATTTAAATAAGTATCTTTGGTATTGTTTTAGTGATGGAAGGGGAGTGATACTCTGTAGGGTTGGAACTGCAGTAAATTGAAGGCTGAATTTTGTTTTTATTAGCCTCTGCTCTGGTAACTTTATCAGAAGATGATAATTAAAGTTTTCTGTAATTTTTTGGGGAGATACTGTCTGTCTACAGAGTTATGTGACTTAGTTTTAACTGAATGCTATTCTAAACTTTCTGGAAGCTTTTAGGCTTAAGCATGTAAGTCCTGTTGAAAAATTCACTAATCTATTAAAGTGAGACTTCAGAGTTGGAGAAACTAGTTTAAGGAATCGTGTTTTGTTTTGGTTTAGGAGATGGCTGTTTGGGGGAGGTGAAAAAGGATATTAAAAATAAAAACACCAGGAGGTTGTTTAAACACTCAGAGATCTGCATATTTATATATGTACATGTGTGTATAACCTATCTTACACACAATTCATTTTAACTTACATGTTGCATTGATTAAACAGTATTTTTAGAGAAGAATTTTTCTATTTCTTTTTCATGGAATGAATAATCAGAAAACTCAAGAGGTATTTATGCAGCCCTAACAGGATTGGATATAATATTTAATTAGCTGTAGAACTATGGCAGTCCCAAAAATTACGTGAATAAAAGTGCATATGTTTTGATATGGTCTGTGTTAATAGAATAGAATACAATGCAATACAATACAATATTTTCAGTTGGAAGGGCCCTACAGCAATCATCTAGTCCAGCTGCCTGACCACTTCAGTGCTGACCAAAAGTTAAAGCATGTTATTAAGGGCATTGTCCAAATGCCTCTTAAGCCCTGACAGGCACGGGGCATCGACCACCTCTCGAGGAAGCCTGTTGCCGTGTTTGAACACCCATCTTGGTAAAGAAATGCTTCCTGATGTCCAGTCTGAACCTCCCCTGATGCAGCTTTGAACCAGTCCCATGTGTCCTGTCCCTGGACGCCAGGGAGGAGAGATCAGCACCTCCCTCTCCACGTCCCCTCCTCAGGAAGCTGTGCCCCTCAGCCTCCTCCTCTCCGAACGAGACAAACCCAGAGTCCTCAGCTGCTCCTCAGAGGACGTGCCTTCCAGCCCCTTCACCAGCTTGGTTGCCCTCCTCTGGGCGCATTCAAGGACCAAAACGTCCTTCTTAAATTGAGGGGCCCAGCGCTGCAGACAGTATTCCAGGTGAGGCCGCACCAACAATAAACACATCGGGTTAACCACCTCTTTCGACCGGCTGCTCATGCTGTGTTTGGTGCCCCGCAGAATGCAGTTTGCCCTCTTGTCTGCCAGGGCACACTGCTGACTCACATTGAGCCTGCTGTCGACCAGCACCCCCAGATCCCTTTCTGCAGGGCTGCTCGCCAGCCACTCCTCTCCCAATTTATACTTGTGTCCGGCGTTACTCTGTCCTTGGTGCAGAATCTGGCATTTGGACTTGTTAAATTTCATGCCATTGATGATTGCCCAATGCTCCAATCTATACATCCCTCCACAAGGCCTCTTGTCCCTCGAGAGTATATTTGGGTTATCTGAAAATTCAGTATGGACTAAATAACTCATGGATAAAATTAGGACACTAAAACTATTCTCCTTGCTTTTAATACCTTAAAAGTTATTTGTTGTGTGCCATCTGTCAAGAATTCATAATGGACATATGATAAAAGTATATAAATCCTGCCACCTGTCAACATAAAAGCAAGGAAAATACTGAGATGCTTGTAAGGCTAAAAAAGCTCTGATAATAACATTAAAGATTCTGAACAGGTTATTTAACATGCCATAATAATTTGTTTAAATAAAAAACTGGCTTATTGTTAAACAGTTCAGTGTATGAAACCTTAAATGGACTCCTAACAGTTTACCTGTTAAAGGGAAGTTTTATATATTTAATTAGAATATTTTGAGGATCTTGAACTCAGAATTGGGAATGTGTAATGTAGCAATCTTTCTGTGTTGTACTTTCTTGATCACTGCCTTGTAACAGAGCTTTCATCCTATTTAGCCCTATGTAAAGAATGAAGCTACAAGATAAAGAGGCTAACTTCTCCCTTAGGTGTAGATATGACCCCTTCTACTTGCAGAAGTAAATGAGAATATTTATAACTCAAAATTTTAACTTTGCTTTGAAATAAAAATAATCTGCCTTACTGTGGACTTTACAGAAATACAACTTTATCCTACCTTTTGTGGATACCAGAGTTTGTAATTCTTTGGTAACTTTGCTTTGATCGTACCAGATCTAGAAGTATCATCAAATGGCATTCTGGAAAAAAAGATGTTATAGCAATGGTATTTGCACTAATAATAATGCCCAACATAATAAATATAAGTAAATCAGGACTTTCTTAAGTTAATGAATTTCTTGAACAGTCTAAACGACCAATATAAAATTTATATATTTCAGCCAAAATTGTCAAGTATTAAGTAAAAGAACACTAATAAAGTCATCCTAACATTATTTGATGTAACTTTGCTATACCTTTCCACAGTGTTTTGCAGGTTTTTTTCCTGTGCCACTTTAGTATAACTAATAATGAAGTCCACGTACCATCTTATTACAGGCTAATGACCTACATGACTCAATTCTGTAGTTATAAACTCTTTTAACATGGAGGTATGGAAATGTTAACTACTGCAGCTCCTTTCCACAACTTAGGACCAAGTTACATCTCAAACATTCCTTACTTTCCTTAAAGGCCTCCAGTGAAATAACTTAGAATACTCTTCGAATTAAAAAGCTTTTCCCACTGTTTGGTTTGCTGCAGTTTAAACCTGTTGCTTATTCTCCTAACCCAAGCAGATGAGAATTAAATTACCTTTCTGCTTGGAAAGCCTTTGACATACGTGAGAACTATTATTATGTCTCCCTTCAATATGTCAATCTTTCCTCCTGAAGTATGTTTTATATGCATATATACATATGAATGCACATACATATTTATTAATAAAAATATGGTGTGGTATAGCCTTCTGACCACTCTTAATGTATACAGAGCTTAGGCTTTTTTCCCCTAGCAAGAAGATGTTGTTTAATTTGTGATCCACCTCTTGACTCTATTCTGTAATTCTGCCCCTTAAGCAGTCATTCCCTAACTTATTAATGTTTAACTGATTATTTGTGCTTAAGTATAACACCTCCCACTAGCCTTTCCTAAATTACCCCCTACTAATTATTGCCATAAAGCAAGGTTAATTTGCATTGTAACCCTGCATTTCAGGAGTTGCTGAACCACCTCATTCTCCTTCTCAGCCTGGTCTCATACCAGATTCAGCAATGATACATTCTGTTTCATCATGTAAATGACCAACAGTAATATTTAATAATATTGGGTCCAGGTTAGAGCCCTCAGAAACCTCAGACACAGTTCATAGTTATTAATAAAAGTACTCTTAACATGAAGATTGGCTCTGCAGTAGATTCAAACTCAGTCTGCAAGACAAGAGTAATTTTACCAGCTAACAAGTAAAAGTTGTGTAGGTGGTCAGAAAATAGAACAATCCTTTGAGGACTAAAATTAATATATTTGAAATTAGTTTATTCTCCATTAAAGGAAATAAGATGCACTGGAGAATTAATCCTGGCATATTCTAAGAGCAGGGCACAGGGTGAGGGTTAACAAGGTACTCAGGAACTTTCCAAAAGTTGCCAGACCTGTAAATATCTGGCCTACAGACATCTGAAACCTCATTTTCAAGAGTGACCACTGTATATAGGAAGACATATTTTCTTGATTTCCAGTAATATTTACATATACATATTTAAATCACTTTGAAAATAAACACTTCCTGAAGAAGCTTCCTGTTGCTTCGCAGGGCTTCACAATCTGATGTGTACTGTCCTTCTCTACTTTACATCTCAACACAATATAGCGATATAGCAATTCAGCTACCCTGACAAATTCAGCACAACTCCAAAGTTGAGCTTCTTCCAGATGTGCGAGGGGAATAGGAGGAGAAAGGAAGATTGTGAATCTGAAACACCAGTTCTGAATCTAAGCCTTATGCTACAAGATCAGAAAGACTAATTAGCTGTGAAGAAACAGAGAAAAAAATACCTTCTCAGAGTCTACAAATGCTCCATAATACCAGAGTAATCACTCAGCATTAATCCAGTCTTGACAGACAATTCTGCTTTGCCTGAGTGAAGACTGAGGAATTTTGGAGAAGTCGTACTGTAGAGGTTGTTCTTAACAATAAAAAATACTTTGTTACCAAATACTAAATTCCATCGAAAAGAAGAGGATTTACTGGGAAAACTATCAGATGATGACTCAATTTTTGGAACTTAAGAAATTCCAACATTTGGAAGTGGAGAAGGACTAACTTTATTTGTAAGGAACAACAAGAAAGCTGTGCAACAGAATAAAATCTACATAGCACAAAGTTTTTCCAGTTAAAACCCTGGATCTTGAAAACAGCCCTTAATTGCTAACATCAATACTGTGATAATGATACAGTATGAAATAAACACAACAGGGAACAAAAGGTGGTGTAATTAAAAAAATATTTTTCAGTTTGCTTATCTCACTTGGGATGTTCATAGCAACCAGTCTGTTGAGTAAAATATGAGACATGAATCTTTCCATCCCATAGAAGAGAAATGCACTGCAGTTTGTCAGCAGCTGCTCCCATTCAGCTTGGCTGAAAGGAAGGAAGAAGAAAGGAAGGAAGTTACTTTTGTGTTACTATTTTACAAGAATATTTTTCAGAAATTATCCATAGCAAACACTTCAGTGTTATTTACTCCAGAAATATTTTAAGAAAAGTCAGCATGGAAAGCAAGGAGACCAGCAAGCCTGCAGAATTCTATGGAAAGTGTAATAACTCATATGGACTATTAGTAATAATTATTTTTATACAGAGGTATACTTAGTTTAGTAACATCTCATAGTAAACAAGAGGCATAGTGTATTTTTTGATAAATACCAGACTCTCCTAAAAAAAAAAATCATCCATGAATGCATTGTACAGCTTTGAAATAACAGTATTTAGTCTAATATTCAATGGGAGTATTCATGTATGCACCCATCAGTATATGAAGAAATTAGGTTTTGAAAAGAGATGTGAATAATCAGCTTAGCTGGCAGCAAAAACTATGCAATTTGGTAACAGGTAACAATCTTTGTAAATGTTACGAAGAAACACTAGAGTACCTACACAGTGATTTTACCTAAGTAGAGAAGATTTCAAAGGACTGATTAAACTAGCAGTTATAAAGGAAGGTCCAGTGATGACTGTGTTGACTCACTTACAGGACCTGTCACTGCTTGACCTCTCAAGATCCCTCTTATCCCTCTACTGCTATGATCTTAAAAGTAAAGTACTTCTATAAAGAATGAAGTGTGTTTATGAATGAACTCCATAAAATGGTATTAGTTTCAAAATCAGATGTTTGAAATTGTAAACTGTAAGATGTACCTTCATTACTTTTCTTCTGAAATCTGTGCTCCAATCTTACAGCTGACTCAATGTGCATGGAGGTGCTATAATTTTTAATACTTAGATTTAAAAACAGTTATGAGTGAAGCCAGAAATTACATTTAAGTTCACATATACTTATAATATTCATCAAAGACTGCACCAGCAGAGCTTTTGTCAAAATTGGATTATCTAGATATACAGCAACTCTGATGCAACCAATCTAGCTAACTCACTTTGTGGCACTGTATTTCAAATATCTAAAATATTCTGTCTACAAATCTAAATATGCATTTGAAAGAAAGACAACATGACCCTATTTTATGACTGAAGCCTCTGGGAATAGGTACAATTTTAAAAAATAGACATGGATAAAACGTGAAAGCAGGCAGAATATTACAAACCTTGGAACACGTATGTTGCCAATAATTCCTTCCCACTGTAGTGTAAATAGGTAATGGTATTTTTCTAGGATTTCCTTTATTTTTTGAGAAGGACTTAAAGTTCCTGTAACAACAGAATTTCATCATTATGAGCTTAACATGCTACAAAGAACGTTAGGTAATCTCAATTTCAATCATTTTAAAATGACAATATAATATATAGGGGGGTTTAGGCCATCATTACATCTCAAGTTTTTTGAAACCTAAGTCCAGCTTTGAAACTGTAGCAGTTGTGATATTTTCTGAGTAAAATTGTTTGTAATTCCCATTTGAAAGGTATATTTTATAACTGACAAGGACTATTTGGTAGACAGGTTAAAGACTTTAAAAGCACAAAGGAAAAAGTCTAGTACCGTGAAAAAAGTGTAAAGAGTTGAGAACACCAGCACCGCTCATACAGTTCTATTCCAGAGGCTCAGAGAGGACTTAAGCAGTTGCAGAAAATAACTGAGTTTCCGGAGCCCTGATTTCAAAAAGCAAGATTCCAAACCCACCTCTGCTCTCCAAGAACATTGCATATTTAATAATTAATTTTCTTTTTTTTACTACATTTTCATACTACTGCAAATTAAATATATACTCTAGAGCCAGATATTGAGCACATGGTAAAGTGTTTTATTTTGATCTGCTCTGAAGGAGAAACTGCAAACATATGGAGACATATTTTGTTATACTACTGATTGTTCAGTAGCTTCTTTTGTGTTGAGTTGAGGTTTAATAACTATCTCAATTAAAAACCGCCATTAAATCAATTTTTGGCATTTGACATGCATGTGAGTTGGTTAATGAATGTGAATCAGTTAAACTATTGCACACACTGGGAGAAAAAAGGAGATCAAATTGTATTCTTAAAGTGTTTGTGTCAGACTGAATTAATATGTCCAGAGGAGGGCAACCAAGCTGGTGAAGGGGCTGGAAGGCACGTTCTCTGAGGAGCAGCTGAGGACGCTGGGTTTGTCTCGTTCGGAGAGGAGGAGGCTGAGGGGCACAGCTTCCTGAGAAGGGGACGTGGAGAGGGAGGTGCTGATCTCTCCTCCCTGGCGTCCAGGGACAGGACACATGGGACTGGTTCAAAGCTGCATCAGGGGAGGTTCAGACTGGACATCGGGAAGCATTTCTTTACCAAGATGGGTGTTCAAACATGGCAACAGGCTTCCTCGAGAGGTGGTCGATGCCCCGTGCCTGTCAGGGCTTAAGAGGCATTTGGACAATACCCTTAATAACATGCTTTAACTTTTGGTCAGCACTGAAGTGGTCAGGCAGCTGGACTAGATGATCGCTGTAGGGCCCTTCCAACTGAAAATATTGTATTGTATTGTATTGCATTCCATTTCATTCCATTCCAATACAGCAAATGCCTACTGCCTTAATAAATACATTCCAAAATGAAATAACAACCCTCTCAAATATCCTTACAGGACTGTTTGTGTCTATCATAGTACCCTTCACCTTTCAACGGACTGCAAAAACTACATGTTACATACGCTTTATTTGTAGTCTTTAGCTTGAGAATTGCTGTATAGGTGTGGTGAGTCCAACTGTTCCTGTCCCAGTCCATTCTCACTCAGTACTGTTTGTTCCAAGCCCATTCATGGCTTTCAAGCAAATTTCTTGTATAACAAAGATCATACAAAGCATCATATCCTTTCAGTTTACCTATATCCTTCCCTGCACTACTGATATTGCATCTTTATGGCATGTATTTGAAAAATTAAAAATTCTATAACAAGTTCTTGAAATTAAGCATGTGTTTTTAATTGGATTACATAGTAAAAAAGATTACTCAAGTAATTATTTTCTTGGCGATATTAGGTCAATATTTGGTGATATGAAAGAAATAATAAGACAATCTAATTTCTTTCCTGAACCTGAAACAGGTTATACTGTTTCACTGATGCATCATTTGACAGGTGATAAGCACTACTCTTCTAATTAAAAGCTAAGCGTTCTTGTCAACATCTTGATGTCATGACTTCATTTTCTGTTACAAAATTTTCGAAATTCCATGGGTAGTTTGTGGAGAAAATATTTAATATATATTACCTGCCTGTCTTCCTTCATTATAGGGGTCCACAATATCTGATAAACAGTTAAGTGTAAACAATGCAATGTAAACAACAAAAAAAGAAAGTTTAACTGATACACTTAGCTATTAGTTTGTGAAAGGATACATTTAAAATTATGAATATCAACAGGCAAGCAATTACAGGGTAAATCACTATTAATTGGTGCCTACAATTAAAAAGAATACATATTCTATTACATGCAGAAGTCTCAATCAAATATTAATAGTATTGCATTCTTTGTGTCAAACAACTAACAAAGAGATGTTCTAAAGTTTTGAAGGTAGGATTAAAAGCAGTATGACAATTGTCAATGGAAATTAAAAGCATAAGCTATTCTGCATTATCTACAATGCATATACTTACATTACATGAGTATTATATGTGTGTGCACATATATAGATATATATGCATACATACATAAATATTTATAAAAAGATGTGCATACATGATATGAAATATATTATATTGTTGGGGAAAGTATTTTAGTAACTTTAAGCAGCTCCCTTGATGGGTTGTTAAAATATGCCACATTTACACAAAGAGTATGATTTTTCAAAGAAACAACAACTCTGTCATTACTGCAAAATCAATAAGAAGCAAAATTTTTATGGACTAATGTGATATTTATTCCACTTCAGAATTCTAGCATATATAATGAGATTCTATGGAAGCCACTTGTAGTTCTTTAACATTTTTTACACAAAAAAGAAGAGCTACTCCTATTGAGTTTATTTTAAAAATGTGGAAAGTTCACCGTTTTGACATTCTTTTTCTGACGAGCTTTTCGTTTTGTTTCTTTAGATATTTCAACATCCGTTTTAACTTCAGTCTCTGTGGAATTGAAAAGATGGGGTTTTTTTTAAGATATAGGCCATTTTAGAAAATACAACTTTCTTGAAGGACTACTTGTATTTGTTATGATATAATAATAATAATAACAGATTAAACAAGAAAAATAAAAATTAACTTCACATCACAGCAAGGCAAGGACATTCCCCAAACCCTCTTGCCTAAAAATAATGGCTTAAAAGTGGAAAACAAGTAAGAGATGTGATCCCTTAGACATGCAAAATCTTCATTACGTTGCAGATTTAGGACAGAGTTGAACAGTGATTCCCAAAGGACTTTCTAAGCCTATTGCTGTATCTATTCATTGTTGATGCTACTGGAATAACTGAAGCTTCTATGAAACATGCAGAGATCAAAAAAATAAAGAAAGCTTCATATTTGACTCTGACTTTTTATTTCTTTAAGGGATTCTAAAAAAACACAGAAAACTGACACATTTCTCACTGTATATACGACTATCACCCAAAGTACACGTCTCAGCCAGTTATCACTGGAGTGCACTGCAAGTTGGTGAAAGTTTGAGATATTAATTATTACTCATATGGCTAGTGTTTCCCTCCTCATTCAGGGGCTACTTGCATAACTGCATGAATAGAGACTTTTCAACTATGCTTCCTCTCATTTATCTGCTTCTAAAATTATGCAACCATAAGAAGTTTCACTTTAAAAAAGAGAAAAACAGAAATGGAAAAAAACCCCCGCATGTTCTGAAACTCCTATTTCTAACAGACTTGTAACGGTATATGAACGTGTATGTAGACTAAAAATAATCTCAGATTGTTCACAATTCTTTCACTTTAGAAAGGAGAGGTGAAATGGAAAAACAGAGAAGGGGCTACACTGAAGGTGCTAAATATTATGGATATGAACACAATAACAGAAGCTCTTTGGAACAGAATACTTTCATGGTACAGAGTGAGATTTTCTAAACTTAGCTTATTTTTTAGCTGAGGACCACTAGTTTTAATAATTTAATTTGAGTTAAAATGTGCTTTTATCTAATGTATGAGCAAAATGTGACTTCAAATTTTTAACTTCAGTAATAGAAGATTCATGCAAAAAACTGCTTAGTGCCTGCATTTTTTTCTTACTTTTAGAATAAATAATAAATTAGTTTTAAGATGCCACAGGGACAAGTTTACCAACTGTCCAACTATCTCACTTAACAAACTCATTTCACTGAAGAGTTTATATATGTGGTGCAAGTGTCTGCAGTAATAAAAGAAGTCCATAAAGTCTGTGGGATCTGATTTTGCTCATGCACAGCACAAGAATCGCTGGGTTGACCTTAATGTTATCTTAGCTATACAGAAAGAAAGTAGCTCAATGATTAAGTTTTTTACATTTGGTACTTTGAGCAAAGTCTGACACTAATGTTAAAGAAAACTAACAGAAGTCTAAATTCTTATTTCAATTTTTTTCAGTGCAGCTGAGAACAGCTTTAAAGAGTTTAAGACCATACTTGTATAACTGAAACTTTGCAAGCCATTTTAGATTCCACTGAGTTTTACATAATTCTTTAATATGTAGAGGTTATTTTAAATTAGCTAGCACTGCAACTATAATCAGCCTGAAATAAGTCTACTGTACTATCTACTCCATCTAAAATACCGGAAAACTATCGTATGTGGCAGTCTTCCAGTAAAATATAACACATCATTCATATCATTTAAATTTTAAGTATCTTGTTCACTGCATCATTATGCTAATGCAAAGAATGTTTATCTAATAGTACCTGACTCAGCCAGATGTGTTCGATTGTAGAGGATCTGGAGAGAAAAATCTCTGGATACAGAACTAATTCCTTCCCCTTTAAAGATACTCAGAGCTTCCAAAGGCAATTCCATAAAGAATGTATCTCCTAGTAATACCACACACAATCCTAAGTCCATAGGTGTACCTGAAGAAATGTGACAGAATATGATTGAGATTTAGTAGTTCTCAGTGTGTATATAAATAATTGAAGTTAGAAGTAAAAACCTAGATTTCCTCTGCTGTATGACACCTGAACTCCATTTTACTGTGGATTAAGTGCATTATGCAAAAATATTTCTTTTGATACCATTACTCCTAAGATGTTGTCAAACTTCTATGCATATGCACTTGTGACCACTCGTTCTTCAGAGGGAAAAATATCCCTGTATTAATAACCAACCACCTCTGATTGAAGTCCAGGTATATGCAATGTATTCCAGAAAATGATGTTTGGAAATGCAAAATTGCTTAGCAGTGTTTGGCTAAACAGTACAGAGTTGTAAAGGAGCTCTTATCCAATACTAACTGTGCCTTTCTGTAGGAAACTTTCTGTTTCTGTTATTTAGGAAAAAAGTACTGAATATCATTATAACAACATTTTCCTGTTCTACAGAGAAACAACAAATACATGGAAGACAAGTTATTCAGTCTTTGCAGAATGACAGAAGCAGCCAGCTGCCAGATTGCAGAAAGAAACTCTTGCAGGTAAAAGCAAATGCAAGTGTATATCTTTTTTTAGTAATTTTAATTGAGAAACTTCACTGCTCCCCACCATGAAGCAAAAAACTCATCCCCAAAGCAAGCCTCTTCTCTTGCAATGTGTTTAGGGACATATTCCAGTGTTAGGCTTGCATTAAGACAAACAACATGTGAGTTGCCATAACATAAAATGCAGGAAAAGACAAAACAAAGAGAGATCAACTTTCTTAAGTTCTTTCTTTTGTTTTTTCTCCTGAAAAGACTGGTTTGTAATAAAGCCATTTTATTTAGCTGTCTAAAGCCTGTATAGTTTGCAAGACTGCAAACACATGCAGGATAGCTCCATCCAGCATATAAATAATCTCTTTGGAAGTATACTAAAATACTTGACTTGATACAGAAAATAAACAGACAAAACCATTGCTAAAGACTTTTTCTTCTCCCTGGCTTCACAAAAATTGAAACTAAAATGACAGGATTTTGATACTGTCTGTACACACACGCACATACATATATTGCACTCAAGAGAGCACATACCCCACATTTTAGTATGTTTGGTGTCCTTACCTTTCAATTTTCTTTTTCCTGATTCAGCTGCTGAAACTGATGTGCTCTGTTCTCTGGGAAGAGGAATCACAGTGAAAATATTATCAGCGCTAGTACTTCTGTAAGTAAAAGTTTTCACAGGAAACACAAAGACAAAACTGCTTCAATCTCAAAGAAATTTTACACAAAGGATGTACTCCCTTTGGAGTTCCTGTCATTTGGAAATCCTATCCTTAACTAGTTAAATTATAAAGTTTCGTCCTGAACTCAATATTGTATAACTTAAGCTGGAGAACAGTGCTTGTTAGAAATGGCCATTAGTCTATCATGTTTCAATCCTCTTAGTCTTGCATATCATGCATATACTGTCTTTCAAGACGTAAAAAGTTCATTCAAGAGGGTCTATTCTTACTAAAACCATTCCTGTATTTGTAGGACTTGAGTCACCATTCTGTTTTCACAAATGATGATAAAGCAAATCTAAATGTCTTACCTGGTATCAGAAGAATCAAACTGTGACAGCACTGGTTTCAGATATTCTTCCATAATTTCTAATATCTCAGAGAAATCTGATGTCAAATCATATCCATTATCATCTATTTTCTCTGTTGCAGTCTATCACACACATTGCAACAAAAAAAAGAATACTTACAAATGCTATTTAACAAGGATGGAGGGTGTATTATGTTAAATCAGTGGCTAAATCAAATAATTTGAAACATCATAAAATGGAAAATATAGAAAGTCAGTTTCAAAACTACTTTACTTCAAAACATCAGGATTTTGCAAAATATTCTGACATAGGAATCAGTACAAGATGTCAATATTTATTATTTAAAGGATTAATATACTTCTGCAATTTCAATGGGGAATAGCAGGGAAGACCAGCAGAAAGAAAAGATAATGTGGTGCTCCAAATAATGGGATGAAATTGTGAAAGGACAACTTTGAGAAGTAAACAGAAACTGCAAGATGAATGTAGAAGAAGCAAATGAAAGCGTATGGAGAGATCAGTGGAACCAATTTAGGAAAAAAATAAACATAATTAAGAAAATAGATAAGGAGAGAACAGAATGATGTAGGAGAAGATGACACTAAAAACTGAAGCTTCTAACAGCCAGTATAGATGGACACAAAAATACTACCTGGAAAAATGAGCTCAACTAAGTGTCGAAGAGTGTTGATATTAATGAACAGACTTCTCACCCAAGGCTCTGTTTGTGTGGCTCTGTGCAGGGTGCATGTATAATTATTGAAAGTTGTAACGCACATGCATTTTAAAAACCTAAGCCAATTTTTTTTTTGGTCTGTTCTACTTGACATTATCTTATCACCTTTTTCTTTACTTACACAACTACAGCAATCTTTACATAACTGCCATTACAACAAAGGCTGGCCATGGACAAAAGAAAAAGTGATCAATACTTCAACCATCTGCAATAATTGGTATTTTAACTGAGAGAAGCTAATGTGATGGATAAAACAGAAATATAATTCAAGAACCAGATGTGTCAACATTATGTGATTAAAACAACGAAAACTTGTACAGGAAATTCAATATGATCTATATTTTTTACCTTTATATTAATGATAGAAATAGGTCTATACCAGTTTTTGTTAATATACTGTATTTAACAGTGAATTTTGACTGATATTGAAAAACCTAAATTTTATATAATGGAGCCAAAATTAAAGTAAATTAGAATGCTAGGATGTAGACTTGCACATTTCATGTGTAGAAAACTTTCTGCAACCATGCAGCTTAAAAGCTTATGTAAAAGCAAAAACTGCAGGCTTATCCAGTGTACTTTTATGATACACAATTTGTGTTCACTGATTGTGAAAAACAATGTCCTTACAGAACTGAGCCTTCTTGCAGTAACAGAAAACTTTTATCATATAGAATTTAAGAGTGTTCATAGCTACAAACTTGGAATTCCAATGAGATGCATCCTTGAATCAAAATTTTGTGACTAACAGACTTGGATCAACTGTGTCCAAATAAACAGTTATAGCGCAAAAGATACAGTGTGCTCTAGAAAGAAACTTTCCTGTGTTGAAAGTCAGTAATAAATCTTTGGCTAAGATAGTTTTATTTTGATTAAAGGGTTTAGATCTATGTTCCTATTTTTTTCTTGGGACAGCTGTGGCTTTCATGTGATATGAAAGGCAATTTAAATTTGCAAATGCAAATCTTACAGGTACAGCACATTTTCACGTAAGTTGATCTCAACTGCATCAATTTTCAGTTCTGATAAACTACTGGACATTTCAAAGCTGCTAAATGACATTCAGAACAGTAACAGAATAACACAGTAAAATTAAATTTTGAAGCAGAGTACACAGCATTTAGCAGCTATAAAGACTAGGGATGTTACACTTGGAATAAACTGAAAATTCTGCATAAAGAGTGTTTAAGATAGTTTTTAGTACATGTTTTTCACCCTATTTTAAATATAAGGTAATCAAATATATTACCGTATCTGTTTGGGAGACACATTCTTGCAAGTTTTGAATGACAGTCTGTTTAAGATGACTCTTCATCTTTTGCTGCTTGTAAAGACGCACTTTTTCCAACAAAATACAAAATGTATCAGGATTCACAGGAAATCGAGAAACTTTAGCTTGCACTATTAAAAGGAGGATAACACCATCTTAAGACTCTTTTTGAGACTTCACATTTGTACTTGAAGAAATGATTGTATAGAGACCATCAGCTTCTAAAGCCACAGCATATTTTTGAAAATGAAATAACTGTTTATATATATGTTTAGCACAAAATATATACAGAAATATACAATGAAAAAATCTCTACAATTATTTACCTATAACAACTTTAGCCTTCAAATATAAACAAAAATTCTGTAAACTATGACTAGGTACACTATATCTGATAATGAAACACATGTATTTAGGCATTTACTTTCCTCTGGTATTAGTAAGAGTTACTATTCTTTTTAAAATTATTTAAAAATTTTACTGACTGCAACAGTGAAAGATATGAGCCTTCTCATAACATCAGTGCAATGATTTTTATCTCTTAAATGTAAGAAGCACTTACCCTTTGGTTGAGTGGGTTTTCCTTTTTGCTGCGCAGTACTTACTTTTGGCATCTCAATCAATGAACTGTACAAATTTGATCTATGGAAAGCAGAAAACTGCTGAGTAGATTATTTGACTGCTCAGCCTTGTTTATATGAAGTAAATTTATTAGATGAGTAATTATTACCCTCTAATTTAATGTGCTCACAAATACTCTCAAGATGCAATATATGTCCTCACCTTGTGGTGCAAAAACCTGCAAAATAACTGGAACAAACTGAGAGCTGTAAGGAAAGTTCTTTCATTGCTATATATCCAGTAAGGTAGATTTTCATTTGTTCCATGACAATTGTTTAAGACTTTTCACAATTGGTGAAGGAACTCAGTCAGTTGCTACTCAATTTATGAGTAGTCACTAATTAGGCTGCAGTAATGAGATCATTTGTGGCTCTATAAAGCTAAATATGACCCCTCCTAACATTTTCAAGAGCATAAGCAATAAGAGCTGGAAGCTATTAACAGAATTTAGGAGGATACCAAGAATGGCCTGAAACCTTTCAGGTGACCTCTGGAGATTTAAGAGATAATTAGGGAAATCAGAAAAACGTACAGCTTTGAGCTGCAGGCAGTTTTATTTATATATTAATTTGTTCACTATCCTAAAATTCAAGTCCAGCAAAATTAGAAGTAAAAGGCAATAAACAATCAAAATAGTGATTATTTACAAGTAAAAAAAGATGCCATTTGTAACAAACAGAATACTAAAGCAAAATGATGAAATTTTATACCTGTCTTCTGAATGCTGAAGAATAATTATGTAGAAATTAGATGTCAATTCATCCATTATATTAAAATGTTCAACAGGAATACAGAGATTTCTCCATGCCTGTACAATAATTCAAAAGTAGCATTATTTTCATAGATTTTTAAAAATTCCAATCTCAGTTCTTTCATCAGAAAATTGATAGTAATTCTAGGAAAGGAGGTGTTAGTATAAAAATAAAAAAAGTCAAAGGAAATGCTCAGCAGATGTACCAGGACAGGAGGCTCCATCCAAGCAACAGGAAACACTTTTTCATTGTGAGGATGACTGAGCACTGGCACAGGTTGCCCAGGGACACTGTGGAGTTTCCATCCTTGGAGGAATCCTGGGCAACTGGCTCTGAGCAGGTAGGCTGGACAAGATGACCTTCAGAGGTCTTTTCTAACCTCAACCATTCTGTGATTGTGTGACTTTTGTTCAGTGCATAAGAACTTATAAACATTATTTAAAACAAATTACAAATACTGTAACTTATTCCACTTTTCATAACAACATGACTTTTTTGGCCACTACACTGTGAAGTTAAAATGCTATCAAATACTAGCAGAATACTAGCAAAGGAAGGGAGCAGAATAATTCATTGTAACATTTATGTTTGCAAAAGTCCTTCGTTATTTTGTTAAGAATAGACACCTCACCAAAAGGAACCATGTAAAATTGTATTGGGTTTACATGGCAAGGTTTTGGTAGCAGGGGGAGCTGCAGGCATGGCTTTTGTAAGAAGACACGAGGAACTATCCCCATGTTGGACAGAGACAGTTTCAGCTGGCTTCAAGACAGACCCAACACTGGCCAAAGCTGAGCCCATCAGCAATGCTGGTGGCACCTCTGTGATGACATATTTAAGAAAGGGTAAAAACACTGCACAGCAGCTGGAAGAGAGGAGTGAGATATGGGAGGGAAACAACCCTGCAGCCCCCAAGGTTGGTGAAGAAGGAGGGGGAGGAGGTGCTGCAGGCGCCGGAGCAGAGATTCCCCTGCAGCCCGTGGGGAAGACCATGGTGAGGCAGGCTGTCCTCCTGCAGCTCATGGATGTCCATGGTGAAGCAGATATCCACTTGCAGCCCGGGGAGGACCCCACGCTGGAGCAGGTGGGTGCCCGAAGGAGGCTGTGACCCCGTGGGAAGCCCGTGCTGGAGCAGGCTCCTGGCAGGACCTGTGGCCCCGTGGAGAGAGGAGCCCACGCTGGAGCAGGTTTGCTGGGAGGACTTGTGACCCTGTGGGGACCCACGCTGGAGCAGTTTGTGAAGGACTGCAGCCAGTGGGAAGGACCCATGTTGGAGAAGTTCGTGGAGAACTGTCTCCCATGGGATGCACCCTACGCAACCCCCATTTCCCATTTCCCCTGTGCTGCTTGGGTGGCCAGGGGAGGAGGTAGAAGAATCATGAATGAAGCTGAGCCTGGGAAGAAGGCGGGAGGGGTGTAGATCTTTTTTAGTTTTGTTTTTATTTTTCGGTATCCTACTCTGTTATTAACTGGCAATAAATTAATTTCCCCAAGTTGAGTCTGTTTTGCCTGTGACAGTAATGGGTGACTGATAGCCTTGTCCTTATCTTGACCCATGAGCTTTTCATCGTATTTTCTCCCCCTGTCCTGTTGAGGAGTGGGAGTGACAGAGCAGCTTGGTGGCACCTGGCAACCAGCCAAGGTCAACACACCACAAATATATTGTACTAAAGAATATACAATCCTTTTTGAGAAAATAAAACCAAAACCAACCCCAAACCTCCTAAATAGTCTGGCTCCAGATGAAAAACTGGTCCTAATACAGAAAGGACCATAAAAGTTTTTTTAGACTGCTGTCTTTAAGCATGTGTGTTTATGTGTTTTTCAGATTGAAGTTTTATGTGCTTTAGCCCACAGGGTACACTCTGGGTCTACCTACATTATCAAGTGGTACAGCTCATCAGGAGCAGAATTATACACTGTACACTTTCACTGATTTTCACTTCAGAGCACCTCTGGACTGGCCCCCTGGACTGAATGCCCACTCGATGTGGCTTGAGTGCATCAGAGAATCCAGTTTGGTTTCTGTCTGAGAGGAACACTGCTCATACAGTCATTGTACCACAATGCAAATCAAAGCACCGTGAGCAAGGACAACTGGGAGATTCACTTTGAAAGTGCATTCCTGATCTGAACTAAAAATCTCAACTGAGTTTTAAAAAACACTAATATACCCTCAGAGGGAACTACTTCAGTGACCACTTTGATTTCTTGCATCTCAAGCTGCCTGGAATCATGCAGTTCAAGAATGCAGCCATGAACAGATGTCTTGATTGCCACCTTTTCTTTCCTGAGCTACTGCGACAGGTGCAGTCATGGTGGGCATTGATGAATGTTTTCAGCTAGGATAACCGTTACCAGTTAGATAATTACAGCAATTCAAAAACAGTGGCTTCTAAACAAAATAATATCCTGTTTCTTCTGCTAAATAAGATAATACAGCCCATACAGAAAAAAGTCAAAACAGTAGCCTACAAACACGTATTTTTCTTACCCTGTACTGTATCTCTGCTTGCCACATTTTCTAAATGCTTAAACCCTGCCAGCTACAGCTAATCCTTTGTATGTAACTTGCTGGCAGTTTTTAATTTCATTCATTTATAACCTAGGGTCTTCCAATCTTAGTTTTGGTATTCACTTTTAGACCTCAGACATTTGAACAATGGAGTTCTTAGCCAGCTTAGACTGAAAGACAGAGTATTTATCTCCCAGAAAAGTTTGTCCATTATTTGCTCCAGAACTATGAATTACAGTTTTCTGGTTGGTTTCTTTAAATATCCAGTTTGCAACATCACAGTTTTGCTGACACCCATGGATAGAGTGTTTGTTAAAAAGAAACCCAAACAAGAAAACAAAACCAAACCCCCCAAAACCCCAGGCTCTTTTCATAGGGTAACACCTGCATGGGGACTTGAGTATCTCAGACAGGATGACTGGATGCTGTCCAGACAGTGACAGGAGTCTCTGTTGCAAAAGTCCTTTACAATGGCATCTTCGGCTGGATTGGGCGAGATTCACATGGAATTAATGATTTAAGTGTGCAGATAGCACAACTCTGACATCCAGCTATACCAAATTGTAACTATAAGACAAACTGGAGTTGCATCCTTAAAATCTCACTTCTGACTTAAATCACATAGCTCATGCCACACAGATAACCTAGCATAAACAAAACCACAGGACAGTACATACCATACTAATAAAAATGTATTTTGATTAATGACCAAGTCAATCTATGACTCAAATTAAGAAAAAAAAAGTTGAATAGAGTTTAAAGAAAACAGATGAAATATTATTTAATTCCAGGAATAACTGAAATTATATATATCTGTGTATGTGTGTGTATATATGTGTCTCTGTGTGTATTTATATAACATACATATAAACCACTAATAAATAGCACATCTCAAAAAGTTACCATTGAAGTAGCAGTCAGTTGCTGTTCCACATTTTTCAGAAGATCACTTGTGTTTCTGTTTTGTTTTAAATGATTCTGAAGATGCAGTAATGCTGCCAGCTGAGAGCTGCTGGTGTTAGGTGTAGCTGCTAGAAGGATACTCTTCATCATCATAGACGCTGAACAGCTCTGTAAAATTTTTGTATCTATTTATTTCCCCTCCCTACATATACACTCTATGTTTGTTAAAACATATATATATGTTAAAGAAAAAGTCTCTTGCTTGAAAGATGATATGGGTTAGCAAATGCCTGTCTGCTACTTGTGTTTACAGTCTAATGTAAACAGTCTAGCAATAACTTATGAAGATTTCTTAAATATGAAGAGCTAGAATTTACTTCTTTGTCTACATTTATCATCTATGTTCCTGCATATAGTCATCTAAGGTCTACATGGAAAGGTAAATGTCTGTGTCCTGAACTTAGCCTTTCAAGTAAGCTGAGTCTTCTCTGTGTTTGTGTGCCTTTTACTGTATAGCCATCATATCACACATTTTAACAGACTTCCTACAAAGAACAATATAAAGGGTAAGATTTTATATCCTTTTCTTTCAGCAAACATACCAATTCTGTCCTTTAAAACAATGCTTGCTAAGAGCTAAAGCATTTTTTTTCTTTTAATGCAGCTCTCACATTAAAAAAATGCAATTTGGGTTGACATAATCAAAAATTCCAAAGGGAGGCTTAATATTGACATGAAGTGACATTTTAAAGTTTTTTGTTTTTTTAAATAGAAACCTTTCTGGGCAGCACAGTAACTGAATCAGCAGAATTTTTTTCCCAGTAAAAGATACGACTACTCATGGTTTTTGTACCTTGATATGCATTCTACGTTGCTTGTTCACTAACAAGTATGACAGCAAACCATAAATAATATGGTGTGCTGCAGGAGTACAGCAATAAAGGACTGAGCCACAAAACCCCGTATTAGCTGTTTTCTGATTTATCAAAAGACCTACCTAGTCCATTCCACCCATGGGTGGAGGTATTTGCAAATCTAAGTGTTGACATGGAGGCAGGTGCTTACTGTCTGTCATAATTTCCTGTGGTTGCCTTGATGTGGCAGGAAGGAAATTACTATAAGGTACATTTATGTATTTCTACAATGGAGATGATGGCGTACAAAGTATGTATTATTTGTTCCTGGTGTAGGGAATATAAGCCTTACAGCCATACCTTATCTTCTCTGTGATGAAGGCAAATACTCGCATGAGTGATTCATACACCTTTGAGCCATCTATGGGACCACGCTGTATAGGTGTTGTTGACAAACCGAATGTAAACCTTTCCTATCTACTTGAAAATAATGAATGAATAAATCTAGAGAAACATTTTTTTAAATTATTTGTTAGGGAAGGATGAAACTGTATTTTCTGGTAATGTCTTATCTTAGCTAATCACATTATAGTAATTTATTCATATTAAAATATTTTCATGTATGCAATCATCAATGAAAACATCAAGTCAAACACAATAGATAATAGAATCGTTAAAAAGCCACTGATCAAACATTCTGAACTCAGCAAACATATCATATATTTGACTACCTGTATTACACGCTAGTTCTTATATGCATCCATATATTGTGTTCTGTATGACCAATAGACATTTTTGCTTATGTGACTTAAACCACCCTTTTTATACTGGAAAGAAGCACAATACTTTACCTGATGAAGTGCCAAAAACTGGCTAGTTGAAACTGGATCAAACTGTTGAAAGCATTCGACCATTTCAAAACTAGCAGGAGCCAGTACATCAGTAATATTATGACTGAATGCAATACCCATACACTGTAGCAAAGCTTCACTGGACTGAGAAAGATATTTCTGAGTCAACCTATGTTCCTTCTAGATTATAAAAATAAAAAGGTTTATATTAAAATATGCATTAATATTAAATATTTGATATATGTATACAGATTACTAGTGTTAGAAAAGATCAGTATTACTTTTTCATTACTAATTTTAATGCTTTTTCTCCTTTTTAGGGCATTCACTTAATGTGTGATCAAAATAGGCACAGATTAATTATTTAGCAGACACCAACATCTGTTATACAACATTAAAAAATGTTTTAATAAGATACTTTAATATAAAACATGTACTTAGCAAAACAGTATTTAAATTCCAGGTAATATGAGCTGCTCAGAACAAAGGAGTTTTCTGTCAGTTCTCTGTACCATTGTTTCCACTGACAGTTAACTAGATTTAATACAAATACACTCACAAATCTCTTATCTCAAGTATTTACTGATTATACTAGCAACACAAACTGTACATTCCTAGTGTGCTTTGAACTGCAGTAGTTAACAGAGATCAGCTCACCATACAAAACAACTTAAATTTTGTAAGAATTTTACAAGTGTTTTTTGATAGAAGTTATTTGTTTCTTTGTTCCCAGCCTGCAAAATGTTATGCTCCCTTAGAAAGGCATGTCTGTGAAGCGAGAGAAAGCTGCCTGTTCTTCTTGTCCTGGCTGCTACATGCTCAATCAGAGGCAAACCACTGAAGGAGAAATTATTTCTTTCTGGGAGCAACTGGGAATGCTCCATCAGGAGCTCCCACAGCATGTTTTGAGGGGCAGGACAGAACTGGACAGCAGAGTAGCGATGGAAAGCAGTTTTTGGGGGAGTGCTTTGGAGATTTTTTTTCTTTTGTAAGATCAAATTTATGTTACAGACATTTCCATTATCACTTCAAACAGAACTGATAAGGTAAGGTGGCTATTATTCCATAAAAAGGAAGCACTCAAATTCTAATGCAAGCACATACACTAATATACCTTTAATGCCTGTATTTTCCTCCTATACTTATCATATTGACATCTATTAGTCAGTAAACTGCTGTCTCTCACTTCCTGTTCACTGCATTCTGCTGAAGTCAGGGAAGTTTTTGCGATGTCTGATTTAGCTTCTTCCTACTCATCACAGTATAAGAAAAGAATAATTAATCATTCCATTAAGCATGGCTGGCTTCATTTCTTTTGTGAAAGTCTAGGTGAAAATGGAACTCATCTTAAATCATCTCACTATATGAATCCCTTGATAGTGAAAGATTTAGCAATATTATCAGGCATAAAAATTTCTTAATATGTTATGATGACAATATGACTAATAGAAACTAAAAAGGCCCCCCATATAACCTCTAAGTTTTTTATTTTCTGATATTTGTCCTCAGTTAAATTTCTTCTGAACACTTTAATTCATCACTGAATTTATAATAACTCAATCAACTTTCCTTTTCTTACATGGTGTTCTTACTACAACACAAAAGGAACTTACAAATCTGAACTTTTAATCTACTTCTTGTTTGCATGGATTTGGAGACCAGCCTACGTAGACCTTTAAGGCATTCAAGGAATTTTTTTACTTCTCTTTTGAAAACATTGTAATTAGCATATCTCAGGAATGAATTAAAAAATTATCTACATGAGGATGGCATGTAGGCAGAAGCATTTTTATGAAATTACTTAGTTTAGTATATTCATTTCTATTATGGCTTGCATGCAATATGTAAAACCTAGCTCTAAATAAAGAGTAGTAGTATACAAGTATATACAGAAAAAGTATTGTGGCAGACAAACTTTACACACAAGAATGAATTTAAATGGAGAAAAGAATGCATACCATAACATTTGGCTTCCAGTAAATCTCTGAATGTACAGGATCTATATTAATGGCAAGTAAATGAAGAGTTTTTCCAGTGAGATACAGGTATTTGGATTTGATGTCAGGACAGCCTTTACAAAGATTCTGTATGTTTGCTAACTGAGCCAGTGTAATATGACCCACAGTGCATTCCATATGCTTCCAATCCTGGTAAAATACATATTTATGTTTATTTGCTCATATATACCCACGCATACAGAAATATACTTCTTTAAAAAAATGTAACACATATATATTTACATACAAACACATTTGTTAAATGTGATTACACTTTCAACTATGAACTAGCTGTCTTTAATAGATATACAAATTCATTAACAATTGATTAAAAAAACCTACACTGTAACGTCCATAAGCAAACAACAATCAGTCCTGAGGAAAACATGGGATAAGGGGAGAGTACTGCAGAGAATGGTGAGGCTACTATGCTTTCCTGTAACAGCATCTCCTATTGTCATTGTCAGAGACAGAATAACAGGCAAGAATTACTGCTCTGTTCCAGTGGGGCATGTCTTATTGTTCTTATTCATCAGCTCAGTTAGGCGGTCCTGCTTAAAACCAACTGTTTTAAAAAGAAGAGACAATAATGCAAACCATGCCTCCCCTGCCATCAATTACAAAGCCTCAAGTAATTTCCTTGCTAGTCTTAGTGGGTTTTATGTCTCTGCATTTAAGAAACAACATCTTTCTGAGAAAACAAAACAAAACAAAACAATCCAATAAACCATCCCCAAGACAAAAAACACACACTGGAATTTTCTTTGCTGCGAAACTACATGAATAGTCTGGGGACCTGTTTCCTCAGCAGTGGAAGAAGTCCTGCTATGGAAAACATCCCTGTGAAACTTTGTTATATGCAAATCATAGGACTAAATACTTTGTATTACCTGTTCTGTTGCACCATCTTCAATAGTTCCCCTGATGAATGCCTTCACAATTTCGTGAGATGATGCTTCTCCCACTTCTTTAAGTTTTTTCTCAGTTATAACAAGATGAAAAATATCCAAAAGAATTTCTACAAGATTTATTTTCCTATTAGCTAGTTGCCTCATTAATGGGATACTAATATTTGTAGTCTGAAATACAAAAGAAAGGAAAGTAGAATTCTAATTTTGAATATTTTTGCAAATTTAGTGATAAGAAGATAGAATGTTTTATTTCTTTTAACTAAAAAGCAAACATTTTCACAATATCACCTCAATAGATCAGAGATACTGCTATGAAGATATTTAAATAACTTAAAAGAAAAACTTCAATGTCAAATATATTAAAAAGCAATCAAAGCAGCTGCATAGAAAAAGACCAGTTGGGTTTTTGTTCTTCATGTTTAATGTACCTGTTACAAATACCTAATTCCAAAGGAGTTGCAAATGTGTACATAGAACCAGAATTTTAATATTAATGGTTTTGGTAGCTGCACAAAAATACTTGCTCTTTAAAAAAGGCAAAGCAGAAAAAAAAGCTGGATGCTAGAGTATAATAATGGTACACACCAGCAAAGTAGGCTGCAGGCTTTCATTACCCAAAATACACTATTTTGAAGACAGGCTTTCTTTATTTATATAGGGTCAGTATTGGGACTGGTGGTGTTTTAACATCTTTGTCAGCAACATGGACAGTGGGATTGAGTGCATCCTCTGCAAGTTTGCCGATGATGCCAAGCGGTCGACACGCTGGAGGAAAGGGATGCCATCCAGAGGGACCTTGACAGGCTTGAGAGGTGGGCCTGTGTGAACCTTATGAAATTCAACAAGGCCAAGTGCAAGGTCCTGCACCTGAGTTGGGCCAATCCCAAGCACAAATACAGGCTGGGCAGAGAATGGATTGAGAGCAGCTCTCTGGATAAAGACTTGGGGGTGTTGGCTGACAAGAAGCTCAACATGACCCGGCAATGTGCGTTTGCAGCCCAGAAAGCCAACCGTACCCTGGGCTGCATCCAAAGAAGCGTGACCAGCAGGTGGAGGGAGGTGATTCTCCCCCTCTGCTCCGCTCTGGTGAGACCCCACCTGCAGTACTGCGTTCAGCTCTGGGCCCCCAACATAAAGAAGGAGCGAGTCCAGAGGAGGGTCACCAATATGATCAGAAGGCTGGAGCACCTCTCCCACGAAGTCAGGCTGAGAGAGTTGGGGTTGTTCAGCCTGGAGAAGAAAAGGCTCCAGGGAGACCTTATAGCAGCCTGCCAGTACTTAAAGGGGACCTACAGGAAAGCTGGGGAGGGACTTTTTACAAGGACATGTAGTGATAGGACAAGGGCTAATGGCTTTAAACTGAAAGAGGATAGATTTAGATTAGATAAAAGGAAGAAGTTCTTCACAGTGAGGGTGGTGAGGCACTGCAGCAGGTTGCCCAGAGAGGTTGTGGATGCCCCATCATTGGAAGTGTTCAAGGCCAGGTTGGATGGGGCTTTGGGCAAGCTGGCTAGTGGAAGGTGTCCCTGCCCATGGCAGGGGGGTTGGAACGAGATGATCTTTAAGGTCCCTTCCAACCCAAACCATTCTATGATTCTATAATGTTCTGTGTAACTTTTTTTTTTCTTCTGAGAAATAAACACTTTAATGTGGAGAATTTTAAACCTGTGAGGTATTTAGAGAATCAAAAATATCCCCACGTTTAGACTTTTTCTTTTGTAGCTATTAGATAAATTTTAGAATTAAATAAAATTGACAGAGACCACACAAATCCTCTCATTTCTGCTTCTTTTCTTTCCTTTTTAGACTGTAAATTCTTTTGACATGCGATGTTTCCTTCTATATTCAAACAATGCCTATCATTACAGGAAGATAATCTCATTTGGGGCTTCCAGGAATCATGCAAGAATGAGTGAATAGTACAACTAAATCAGATTTCTTTTCCATGAATAAAAAAAAAATATATCTCCATACCTCATTAACTCCAAATAAGCTACAAACATTATGAAACACTTCCTCTGTTTTGGATACTGCTCTCTGAGCTAAGTTATAAGCATTCAGATAGTGACTATGTTTTTCTTCCTCGTTTCTTTCCTGCTTGGCAATCATCCTGAAAAAAACCAACATAAAAACCAAAGGAACTAATGTAAGAAAGTGTTTATTTTTATGGTATCAACACTTTTGAACATATATAATAAAATAATTAGATTAATAAATTAGGTTCATAGATTAACTAGATTAATTGATAGATTAATTTTGTACATGTGTTTTCTAAATGTTCAAATAGGAAAAGCGAATTTTCACACATTATTTTTTCAAGGTCTTATTCTTGGAACTGTACTGCTGCAGTGCAAGAAGATGCCAAGACACAAAGAGAAGAAAGGCAGATAATATTCTAGAGTATGTATTCACCAGGAACAAAATGGCAGAATAGCTAGGTACAAGACATACCTCAATTGTTTTACAGGGACGTCTTGGAAACAGCTGGGAGTCAAGGCATACTGTGTTTTACCCTTTTGTTATTACAGCAATTTCTAGAGAACCATTTCAACAGAAAGAATTGTAAAAGCCTATAAATACTTGAGAATGACTGGCATGGCTGCCAAAATGCCTTTACAAATGGGAAGACAAAAAGCTGACTTAGAGACCTTGATACTTTGTTTTGACCTCAAAACCAGTACAAAAATCAGTAGTACCATGTAAGATTAACTCTGCCTTCAGTGAAAAGAATTTTTGATTCTACTGTATCTTTCTGAATACAGAACACATCAAGAATGCAAATAGATGTGTAGCACCAAGATATAAAACCTGACAATATTATCTGCTCTTTTCCATCTTTAATTAGACTATAGAAATGTAAGCAGTACACTTCATGGTCTAGTTAAACATACATAAAATTTTTCATCAGATGTATAATCTTACCTGTGAATATTTGCACATTCTAGCAGTATCTCAGCACTGCAGTTTTTATGCCCATAATGAAAGAAGTCCTTCTCAATTTGAACTAATTTATTGTAAGATTCCTGTAGCATATGTGGCAACTGACAAGACTCAGCATTAATTGTCATACAAACTTGGGTAAAACGTATCTGAATAAGTGTTTTCCTAGGGATAAAAATTAAGTACAAGATAGCAGTCAGAAAGTACAGGCTGTGTTTGAAAACTGACCTATTTCTCTCTGCTCTCCTTTAAATTATAAGAAATCTAGAAAAAGCCACTTCATTCTTTAAATCTGTGGTTTACTAATTATAGTAGGTCCTGAAAAAAAATCAAAATATTGTGTTTTCAGATTAGAATTGAAGTGTCACTTGTTGGACGTATCTAATTATTCAAACTGCTTAGGCCTACTCAGTCTTGTAAATATAGTTGAACTTAGGAGACTATTAGTCTTCCCTTTCTAATCCAAAAGTTTCACATTTCTGGAAAGAGAAGAAAGTATAAATGTTATATACTTCTCTCCTTTTACCAACACATTTTAAGCTCTGTGCTTAGATTTCAATGTAACCAGAATCATTATTTAGTTTCACCATAAAAAGACTTCTTGGATCATGGTGAGGAGAGAAGTAGGTCAGTACTGCAGACTACAACAGTGTTGTGTTAATATCTGTGCTCAGATATCACTGCATGGGCAAATGTATCTTGCTCCTTTGGGCAACCTACACCACAAACTATGCACAATAGCTTACAAGCTTACTAACTTAACAGGTAGTAGGGCTACATACAAGAATGAAGAAATTGGAAAGGAAATTTAAATTTAAAAAAAAAAGAATAAACATAAACTACTTAGAAGAAAAATATTTGAGCATCCACACAATGCATCACACTAAAAAAAAAAGATTAATGGTAAAAATCACCATATATTTGCAATGTAGCTGCATAGTAGAGGCTGGGCATATTTTAATGAAAAGACAGTTACCTGGCTTCAAGGGATGCAATTATAAAGCCCAACTCTGACTGTCTGTTAGGTCTCTTCAGTAAAGTAGATCTGAGCACATTTACAGTGTGTTCCAGTATCTCACAAGCCTGCAGGTAACATCAGAAATTTCATAATTCTATTTTAAATGTCTGTGTATAACATTAAACATTCATTTAGAAAGCTTAAATTTTGTGCAGAACATGTTTAGTATCTTTCCCTAACAGTCCCCAAGATGACTGATTCTTGACAACTGTATGTAAGTCTAGAAAGCATGAGTTATGATCATATTTAGATATTTTGATTTGATAAGTCAATGGAGCACATACACACAAGGAGAGAAGTTGGAGCCAGACTCATCTTAGAGATACACAGCAAACGAATGAGGGGCAACAGACCCAACCTGGAAAAACGGGGAATTCTGAACAGATGTTCCAGTGTAATTCTGAACAGATGTTCCAGTGTTTGGCCACCTTCATAATAACTTTTTTTTGGTGGGGTGGGGGGTGTTGTGCAGATAACAAAGGCCCAGAAAGGTTGTGGAATCTGCATTCTGGAGGCATTTGAAAAGTGACCATATATGGCCCAGAGCAATTTGATTCAGCAATAAGGTCAGATTTCACTTCAAAATTTCCCCTGCTTTGCCTGGGGTTAGACCAGATGACCTCTAACCTAAATAGTCATTTGATTCTGTATTTCACAGGCATCCTCTTCGGGACAGATTCCTGCATCCTTAAATACGGTGACTAGCATATTAATTAACAAGTCAACGTTACACTATTACAGTTTTGCCAGCTGGGGATGTAAAAGAAGTCTCCAACTAATAGTTTTGAATGAAAAAGCCCTTAAATGATGCTCAAAACCTCATCTACAGATTTGTCCTTATTAAAAAATTTTGCTGCTACAGTCATGTTGGTCAGACGTGGAGGTAAAAAAAAAACCACCTCACACATTCCATTAATAGCTATACTGGTAAAACCTTAGTAAATACTGTCACTGGTAACCAGGTATTTTGTCCTTCAACGATTGTAAAAGTGAGTTCAGCCCAAATCATAGATTATCGCATAGATTATCAATAAAGGACAGATCATCACAGACACAACAAGATTATATTTATGCTGAAACTCATGAAAGTTAAGGGTTGAACAGTAAATGGATATTTTAATGTTAAGGGTCAAATAGGAAAATTTTTTAAATAAATATATATATTATACTTACAGCAGGATCTTTCAATAATCTAGAAATAATATTTGTAAGACTATATGAAATATTCGAAAAGGAAGTGCATACTAGGAAATAATATTGAAAGTTATAATCTTTATTAAATATGGATAATGAACACATGAAAGTCAACAGAATTGTCCGAGTACAAACGCATTCTAACCAAGAGAATCAGATCTCTGTGATTTAGCTACATGTACTAGATTACAATTGCTCTTATTTCAATAGAAGAATATACAGTTTATCATAAAAATATCCTAACCTTCTGTGGGTAAAATCTCATTCCTACTGGCCTGCATCTGTTTGGAATCTGTAATTAATGTTTGTTGAATGCACAACAGAGAAAACAACATCAACTGAATTTAACATCTATTTTTGCTTTTATTGAAATGCAAAGGCTGTAACAATTCTCTTCACTGAGAGGCACCACTTCTGCAAAAAAAAACAACCACCAAACCCAAAAAACTTCCTTACCATGCTCCATTTTCCTTCCCCCTCTTCCTCTAGGATTGCATCTATTAGACTAAGAGTACTGTTGTACCAAAACTGTTCATTTCCTCCTAGAAGCTGTGCTTTCTCAAGGAATGCTTTAGCTTGTCCATGGTTTCTTTCCAGGTTAGCCAATACAGCAAATAGGTACAAGCACCTTGACACATCATACAGGGCCCTCAATTCCTAGAAAGAGAGATATGTGACCTATATACAAAAGATCCACTACTCCTATTCATATTTATTTCTATTCATATTTTAGATTAAACTTATGAATAGGCACAGAAATAAGAAGCAAATGGTACTTCCCTAATTATCTGTAGAATTTCTTAGTCACTCCTTATACTACTTTGTTTTTTCCAAAACCATAAAGTGTCTACTTCATATCAAGAACTTCAAATCTTCAAATATACTTTATATTTCTTTATATTCCCATATCTTATACCCCACAAGTCAAATAAGCTATTTTTCTGCTATTATTTAGTATGTATATATCTGCTATCATTTGTCAGTATCTGATGAAGAAATGTGATGATGAAAAATTTTTTAGTGAACTGGGAACTAGACACACTAGAGTGCCAGTAAATTTACAATGCTACTAGATGCTAGTTATAAACTATACACTAGCAGTATACAACAGACAAATATAGTATACAGTATAGATAGTATACTAGCATGCAGACATACAGGATACTAGTAAGAAGTTATATCATTAAAATTATTTTTGTCCCTAATGTCTTTTGAACTTTTCTCTATGTACAATACTAAATTCATGCTTTAATAAGAGACATATATTATAATAAATATATTATTCATATATTATTTTTAAGAGGATTCATGATTCATGCTATACATACATAGGCAGTTTTTACTTACATAAGAAAAATTATTATGTGGAATAACAGGATAACAATTACATTTTTTTAAAAGTAAAGGATTTATTGCAATAATTATGTTTCAGTAACCCGTATAACCAAGAAGAGAGCTATCATGGAGAATGGTAGATATAGGAAGAGTATCTTTAATGTAAACTCTTCATAATAATGAGACGATGTGAATTTGTTTGATAGAACATATGGATGCTTATCTCAGATCTGCCAGAATTCTAAATCATAATTTCAGTGTCAGTAGCTGTTTATCAAAACACAGTTAGCACTAAAACCATAATGAAATTCAAAATTATGTAAGTAGACTTTCAAATGATCAAAATATTGAAAGGATGGAGCTAAATGCTCTCTCTCTTATGAGCAAATCTTGAATGTCCCTAAACTATTCTAACAAACAAGGTTTGGATATACGTACATCTTCCAAGGTCACTGCAAAGCAGACAGAGATGCTGACATTACTTCACAAGTTGAAACAATTTTCAGACAATTCCCATAAAGTTGGACTCACATGCCATATTTTTAAATGTATGCCCTATATGTGTTGAACCTCAAATGACATAGGTTTGGGGTGGGGCAGGGGGAAGGTTTGGCTTTGCAATTTGATTACTATTATGAGAAACAACTGCATCAAAATGAACATTTTTCCTACACATTTTATTCATGTTTCTTTTTCTATTTTATTTCTGATGTACCTGAGTTGCAGCATGGGCCTCTGAAAGGAGAAATCTTGCTGGTTGGTACAAGCCTAGCTGAATTAGTACTTCAGCTTTTTCTATCCACAAGTAAGGGAAAGAAAGTGCACTCAGTCCTTTTCCTGTTACCGCATTTAACTCAAAAACCTGAAAAATAACAAAATATTACACTTTCATAAATTTCAAAACTAAACTAGATAGAATAAAAATTGTTATTAATTATCATATTAAATTCTTGATACATGCCACAGTCCAAATCTATTTTCTAACTTCAAAATTCAGCGTTATACTACAGGAAAAACAGGTTCACTGTGAGATTTGGATTTTATAATGCTCAAAAGGCATTCAACTCATAAGTTTATACTATTAAAATTAATTTTAGAACAGATTAACTACTTCAGATCTGCTACTGTCGTGAATAAGTGGATTCTTGGTAATAACTAAAACAATCAAAGAGAAAAACTATTTGCAAGAGCTAAAAGAGGTGACTTGAGAGGGATTAGTAATTAGAAAAAATATATTTTACATGTAGAAGAATGGAAAAATATACAAAGAGAGTAAAATGACATGATGCAAACAAGGACAGAATTGCCATAATAAAGAGGAAAGTAGAGGTAAGCTTTAAGAATATCAGTAAGGCAATTCTTTCCTAAAGAAGAGATAGAAAAGACAGAACTGAAATATTTGCATGCCTTTAAAATAATGTATAAGAGGGAGCAAAACAGTATTTAGTGATATAATAGAGAGAGGAAGAAGAGAAAGCAGACCAAGAGCAAATACAATGTCTTTTTTCCTTCTCAGTCTTTTCCACCAATTTGCATTAGTGCTAAATTCCATTTGTAGAGAAGTAGTTTTACTTTGTACGAATACAGATTCTGTTTTTGTTGTTCCACAATATAAATAACATGCCAGGCAAACCCAGCTCACATTCAGCTGATGCCTGCCAGTATAATTTAAGTAGTATGCATTTTTAATGATTTTTTATCTTCATGTATTTCTCAAGTATAAAATTATTTAAAAACAAACTAGCAAGTTGTCCTGCTTTTGGCTGGGATAGAGTTAATTGTCTTCCCAGTAGCTGGTATAGTGCTGTGTTTTGGGTTCAGTATGAGAATAATGTTGATAACACACTGGTATTTTCAGTTGTTGCTAAGTAGTGTTTAGTCTAAAGTCAAGGATTTTTCAGCTTCTCATGCCCAGCCAGCAAGAAGGCTGGAAGGGCACAAGAAGTTGGGAGGGGACACAGCCGGGACAGCTGACCCAAACTGGCCAAAGGCATATTTCATACTATGTCATGCCATGCCCAGTATATAAACTGGGGGGAGTTGGCCTGGGGGGGATCACTGCTCAGGAACTAACTGGGCATCGGTCAGTGGGTGGTGAGCAATTGCATTGTGCATCACTTGTATATTCCAATCCTTTTATTATTATTATTGTCATTTTATTATTGTTATTATTATCATTATTAGTTTCTTCTTTTCTGCTCTATTAATCTGTTCTTATCTCAACCCATGAGTTTTACTTCTTTTTTCCAATTCTCTCCCCCATCACACTGGGGGGGGGGGGGGGTAGTGAGCAGCTGCATGGTGCTTAGTTGCTGGCTGGGGTTAAACCACGACACAAGTATATTAAAATAAAAAGTGAAGAGTAATTTATTAAAGAAACTGGAATAGAAATGAAAACCTTTTCACTTGAAGTAGGGATATTCTCAACCCTACTATGATTCAGCTGAGCATTTTCAAAAAATGTTTTTCTTTCTTCTGTCTTAGTATGTACTTCTTTTCCTTTTTTCAGTGCAATCTCTTGCCTACACCTAAATCACAAGAAAGAAAAAGTAAATTCAAGTATATTTTAAAAGTATTTCATAATGAAGTGTTAGTGTGTTAGGCATCTTCACCATACACTCATTCTGTGGATAGATCAAACAATCATGCACAGAATTTTAGGGCACAGCTAATACACCAAATTTGTGTTAAGAGATCATGTTTTTTAATAATTTTTTTTTCCCCCCCAACAACACATCAACTGTAGGGAAAAAAATCCCAACTAAATACAGCCTCTGTAGCGAAAATACATACATTGCTTGTTCTAATTCACTAATGTATGCTTCTCCAGCAGCTTTCTCATGATACAAAGATGCCTGACTCAGTTTTAGGTCTGAACATATCAGGGCAATTCTAAGAATAAAAAGAAAAACTGTTTAAGAAACAATCAGAATCTTTCATATGTTGCTTCATATAAACACATTATATATAAAAAGCATCCATTCCACACTTGTCAATCCTAACTTCTTATGTCTTGATTAATATTGGCGATAACAAAAATTTTAAATAAAAAAAGGAGGAAATGCAGTAGTTGAAATTACCCATTGACAGAGGTCATAGAATAATAGAATGGTATGGGTTGGAAGGCACATTTTGAAGATCATCTAGTCCAACCCTCCAGCCATGGGCAGGGGCATCTTCCACTAGAGCATGTTGTTCAAAGTCCTGTCCAACTGACCTTGAACACTTCCAATGATGCGGCATCCACCGATATCCCCAGTCCATCCATTAAACCCATATCTCTCCAATATAGTGGCAAAAATGATGTGGTAAAAGTACAAAAATATTTATAATATGGTCTCACTACAGCATGCAAAAAGCCCCATACATATGTATGTCCTAACCTACTTTTCTGTATCGAATAATGAGTAATATATTCATGTACACCTATCTGATCATATATAAATATCAGGTCATAGATATAAATAAAATACCATGAAATAAAAACAAATCTTGAGGAGTCAACAAAAAATTTGCCTGGCAAGGCTTGGCTGCAAATTAATTTCCTATTAGTAAATCACTTTTAGTCTGGTAAGACAGTAACTCAGTAACCAGTTGGCAATCCAGATAAACACCATACATTTGTAGAAATGAGTATTTATCTATTCTGTTACGTGGGATCAGTTTCAGGCATTTTAAAAACACATTATGTGGCATTTCACAAACTATCAGGAACTAAGCAAACAATTATTGCTTATAACTGTTAATTATTAAGCAAACATTATGCAACACATTTCAAAAAAGCATGATGAAATGTTTTAACTAAAACAGCAATAATTTGTCATTGCGTGAATATTAAATATTTTTGAACCAAAACTTTTAGGGCTAATCAACCATAAAAATAAAAGAATTTTGGTTACAAAGGCAAATCTCTATAAAAGAGAATGCACTTATTTGGGATACTTATTTGGGTTCTTAAGCTAAAGACAATATATTTTTGATGCAAGATGGGCATCTGCCTTTTGAATATTTAAAAGATAACACTTTTGTTGACATTTTTTTGGACTTTGCTTTTTTCAGTGAAGTGACAATAAGGCATTTCAAAAATTATTCACATGAAAGTGGCTTGAGTTTATAATCTTGTACACCTTTCCTCGTGGAGATTATGTTTAGTACCAGATAAACTTAGTGGCTTTAATTCCACAAGCAAACCAATTCATCAAAATTCTATTAAAATGTATAAAAAAAGGAATGAAAAGAAATAAAAAATATTACAAATATAAAACAATAAGTCACTTAAAGCCTTGTTACTATTTAGTGAAATATTAATGGATGGTCCACTCCATTCAGTTTCTCTTCTATTTAAAATAAATGAAGGATACAAACCGAAGGCGATAGAGATCAGACAGACTTCTACATTCCACAACTTCATTAGCAATAACTTCAGCTAGCTGAAAGATGGGAAGAATCAAGTGGGGGCAAAAAATTTTCTGTAGTTCTTTAGATAAAAGGTCCATAAAATACAAAGTGCAAGTCTGAAAAAAATTTTTTTTTAATTCAGTCAGTATAAACATCATTTTGTACAGAATAAATTTTAAATTAATGATTACATCTTCAGTCCAAAACTTTACCAAAAAAAACCCAAACCCCCAAACTTTCAAGCTGAAAAAGCAGCTAAGTACACAGAAAGCCAATAAATTTATTCTGTAAGTTAAGTTCATTTCAGAATGCAGAGGACAGACTCACACTTTTTGAAGTATTAATGAACACTATGACAAGAAAGTATTTCTGACAGCTGTCTGAACATACTCTTTATCACACAGACAGAAAAACTAAAACACCACATAGTTCTCTGTTACTGATTTTTTTCCCTAAATAATAAATGCTCTAGAGTTTTGAGGAATATACTTACAGGTTTGGGGAAATTATCCCAGTTAATACCACAACTATTTGTTTTCTGTTTAAAAGTATCTCTGATTTCATTGGGACAGTCATAATAAGCCCATTCTTCCACATTTGCTGGTAAGGTATCAACTGATCCTTTCCCTTTAGGTTTCTCTTTCACAATAGAAACTTCAACCTATAATAAAAAATAAGGACATTTATGAGGCCAAATTAATATTCTTGTTAGTACTATATATTCAGCTAACATTTTAAAAAAAACATATCTGCTTAATATCCTTTGAAGTTTTGTCGTTTTCTTTTTTTGACCTCTGGACTGTGGGTTTTACAAAACAGCAGTATTTTGACCAATGCAACAAAAAAAAGTATCTGTAAATTTACGACCTGTGAGGTCGATGTGATCAAGAGTGAAGGTATGATCTACAGACTCACGGAGAAATTCTTCACAGGTTATGAGAGGCTTTACAGGAAAGCATCTGAACTATTTAACAAATCAGCCCAGAGAAACATCTCTTAGACAGAGATGATTGTTTTAATTCCACAGGAAAGGGGTTCTTACTTGTTTCTTTTTCTGTCTGTCCTTCTCATTTTTAGGAGCAATTATTGACTGTACCTTCTGAGGAGCTGTAAGTTGTGAAGACTTTGATAATACTTTTGTAATAGGTCCTGATGCTGACAATGATACCTAGATAATAAAATAATTACAGTTAATTATTTTCAATTTTCAATAATAATGTCAATTTCTAGTAATAATTATTATTCACTGTAAGTCACTACCTACAGCTATTAACAACTGTCACATACCATGTTATGTTTTGCGTAAGAGCTTTCTTCAGAAAACTAAAGTTTCAAAGACTCCTAGATGCTTGCATTATTTGTACAAGCATTTAGGATGATCATTACAATGCAATTAAGCAGCTGAACTGTCAAAAGATGACATCATTCCTATGATAAATACTACTGCTACTTTTTTAACCTATATAGTTGCAAATTCAATTCTTTTTTTAAACCGCTAGTGTAGATTGCTTTATCTTCTACAAGGGATGAATTTCATATCAAAATAATCTGGAAGGTTGCAAAGAGCCACTCTGTTCTCCTTCTGGATTAGGCTTCTATAAGGCTACTAATGAATGTTATATATAAAAAATTTCTAAATATTTAAGCATATAAAAGCATCCATTGAAAATTTCTCTGTGCATGCAATAGCACAGCTTCTGATCCTCCCTAAAATAAAAAAAACACATTAATTTGAGAAGATGAATATATTTTGCTGGAGGGATCAAGACTAGAATACAAAATATGAAAAAAAAATAATCTTGGATGCTGTACAACTTGTGAAAATTTCAAATTAAAGATAACGTGTCTTTTAAACTGTCAGAGGCAGCTGATTTGCCTTGGATTATTCAGGTTTTCAGAGAACATCTTAATATCTTCTACTGAGTTATTTATGGAGTCCTAACACTTGAGAGCCTGCTTTAGAAATGGACACTGCAGTCAAGTCTGCTTTACTTTGTACTCCAAAACAAGGTTAAGCTGTCCTGTAGTACTTTCATTCCTTTAATGCCACATGGTTATTGTTTTTTCTCACAGTACTGTTCAGCTGTACATATGAGTTCTTAGAATTACTTCCATTGTCCTACAGCTGACACTGACAGCTGCATTAACTCTTAATTTTTTTTAATTTTCAATAGTTTATTCAAACAGTAATAGTCCTTTCAGAAAGTTTTTTCTCTAGTAAGAAGCTCAGACAATCAAGTTCAGGATATTAAAAATTATGCTTATGTAAATCTGAAAATATCAATATTCGATTTTTATTTTTCAAATTCCTGTCTTCCATCAAATATTAGAGTCTAAACTGATTTCACAATGAAAACTTGATCACAATTACCACAGGAGTAACAAATTGCAGGCTTTTACAGCTAACTGGAATAAAATTATGCACAAGCTATAGTTTATCAATCTAGTTGACATGTCCCATCCATAGCACTAAGATTGTTTCTATAATGATTTCTGGCATTACTATTATCAAGTATAGATTTAGTGCCTTCAAAGATTTACTCATATTTAATGTATAATTGTTTTCCTATGATTTTTGCTATGATTCTCAACAGCCATTTAAATTAGGCATTCATATCAATGAGAAATGAAATAGATTTGTTTGATTTCAAATGCTGTAACAATGAAAAAGTAATTAGAGAATAATAATCGGTGACCACTGCCTGTCTATACTTTTTCTCATAACATAACAAATGAATCAACATCTGAATTTAATTTAACTATGTCACACAGTTCCCTTCAGTCAAATGACAGCTCTTTTGATTCAACCTAAGTGAAGGTCCATCTGTAATACTGTTCCTCAGAACTGTCAGCAATGTCTTCAGCACGTATTCTGCCACTACTAAGATTCTTTAACAAATTAAAACCACAAAATTTTAGAACCTTTTGCACAAAACGTTTGAACATACTCCAGAGAAACTATGGGCCACTGCTTTTATCCTTAATGTCTCTTCTCTATTTTCCTGTGATAAACAATTTTCATGCTTAATCCTTAAACCTGAGAAAATATACTAACTATACCATAAAACTGGAAATTCTAAAGACGTAGTTAAAACATCAAATGAATAGCTGACACCATAATTACACAAGATAACTTGAAATACACTGGCCATATTAGAATCGAATCAAATTGAATCGAATCAAATGTAATCTCACCTCACCTGCCAGATACGGATGATACAAGCATATGCCATCAAACAGTGCTGCTGATGAAAAGGAGAACTATGACCAGAAATTAAAGCCATTAACGTCTGTGCTCTAAACAAAGCTTCCAATTGTTTAATATTACTCAAATCTTCCAAATTAATTTGAGGCATGGTATCATTTGCTCCAATGGCTATCTTCAAATTTTCTGTAGGCGAAAATTTTAGTATAGTATTTTTTTCTGTTAAAAAACAAACAACATGCTTGCAGTGACAGTTTTTTTAAAATGTATTCATAAGTTAAAATTTCTGAATTGAAAATGAAAATATTTATAGAAAAAAACCCAGAAAAATGGAAATCCATCTACTGAAGATGATGTTCTTATGGTGATGCAATGCTACTTGTACTATGTTTTCCATGAATAATGTAACCATTATGTATATTAAATTATGTAAGCCTGACACAGAAATGAAATGCACTGCAAGCACACTTTAACTATGTCTTCTTGAAAATAAATCTGCGGGAAAGACAGTCTACCTTATTTATTTCAGCCACTTCAGTAGTGTTGCAGGCGAATAAAGAATCTTGATCCTGACATAGTGGTTTCTATGGTGACCAAAGACCATGTCCTAACTACCGGTAGCCTAGCCTCAAGAAGTGTATTTGACCAACACTCGTTTCCAAAACAGAAATGGGCAATAATCCAATTACAGACAGGTCAATGTCAGCTAAGTGTAGAATATAGCTCAACCTCATCCCTGTGTCTGTAAGGAGATATCTTAATGGCCCTTGATGGCACAACAGAAGACACTCTGCTACTCAATCCGCTCTTTTGTGCTGTGTAATTCTAGTTATTTGTCAGTAAACACTGACATTTTACAGAAACTCCAACTCTGCTTGAAATTCAGCTCAAACCCAAGTAATTCAGCAGATTTTCAGGTTAAAGTGAAGTACTATAAAGACACAGTTCTCTTTCAACCTCAAATTGATGCTCTACAACATAAAGCAGAGTGCAGTAACATAACATCACATAATCCAATGAGCGTCACAGATGAAGTTATTAAAGTAACAGGCAAATCAAGTGAATTCTGAGCATGACTAACACAGTCATGCTAACTTCCCTAAAGTTAGGGAAAGGGACAGTTCAACAAATTAATTTTATCATTTCATAATAAATGATACAGATGGTAAGATACAGACGGGATAGGTGGTCTGTGAGATGGGTAGGAAATTGGCTAACAGGCTGCACTCAGATGGTGGTAATCAATGGTTTTTGCTCAGGCTGCCAGTTTGTCACAAGTGGGGTCCCCTACGAATTGGTACCCATGCTGTTTAACATCTTCATAAATGATCTGGATGATGGGACTGAAAGCACCCTCACCAAATTTGCTGATGACACCTAACTGGGTGGTGAGGTGGACACGTCAGAAGGGAAAGCCTTCTTTACAGAGAGACCAGGACAGGCTGGAAAAGTGGGCTAGAAAGAACTATATGAAGTTTATCAAAGACAAGCAGAAGGTCCTGCACCTAGGACAACAAAACCAAAGAGCCCAGTACAGATCAGGATCTGCGTAGCTGGGCACCAGCCTTGCTGAAAAGAACCTGGATCCTGGTGGACAACAAGCTGAACATGAGTCGGCAGTCTGCTGTTACAGCAATGAAGACAATTCAGATCGTGGGCTGCATTGGCAGGGCATTACTAGCAGAGATAGGGATGTGACTATCTCACCCACTGTACTCAGTGCTTGTAAGGCTGCAGCTGGAGTACTGTGTCCAATTCTGGTCCCCACAGATCAAAAAAGACACAGACAGACCAGAAAGGTTTCAAAGGAGAGCTACAAAGATGATCAAAGGGCTGGAGAACCTGCCCTATGAAGAAAACCGTACAGAGTTAAGGTCTTTCCACTGTGGAGAACAGAAGGCTCAGGGGGACCTCATCACAGTTTTCCAACTTAAAGGGCAGCTACAAAGACAACAAAGGCTCTCTCTTCACAAGAAGCCACACAGAGGGGACAAGGGGTAACAGGTACGAGTTGCACCGGGAAAGGTTTCATCTTGATATAAGAAAGAAATTTTTTACAGTGAGAACATTCTATCAGTGGAACAATCTCATTGGAGGTTTTCAAGACACAGCTGGACAGGGTGCTAGATCTCATCTAGGCTCCCTTTTCCACAAAAGGTTGTACCAGATGATCTTTTGAGATCCCTTCCAACCTGGGCTGCTTTATATTTGATTCTAATTTTTCTTATTATATTATTTCAGTTTCCATTAAAAGTTTTGTAAAAAATTTCTTGAAACATAGGCAGTGTAAGAAGTCCAGTAACCATAAGCAACCATGTGAAACAGGGTGGGAAGATCATTAAAGTACAAACTTTAAATTACCATAGGGCTGTAAAAAAAAAACCAACAAAACCACTAACAGAAAAGTATGGACAGAATATTGCTACTGTGACTTTAATCAAATGTGATACTAGAGACACTGAACATTTACCTTTTTCAATGCAAACACCAGAAGTACTTGTCTGATCTGTCTTGTCTGTCCACGCAAAAGTAAAAGCAGAGCAGATGTTGATTAATGCCACACAGTAGAGTATTGTTCCAGAAATTAGATACTTTTTTCCCCAATTAAATAATAAGGTATCCTATCAAAATAGTTCACTGAGTCCACACCACTGCAAGTGGACACAAAGTAAAAGGACCAAAGAATTTTTACACAGTTACATAAGTACTTGAAGACCTACATCCCTTTGAAAGTAATTTTTGAAAACTCAATCCTGAAATACTAGATAAAGCCAAGGAAAGAGCAATGGACATAGCTACCCAAATTTTAGCACAGAAACCATTACCTACAGTTACATCTGGCCCTCCATGAGGACGCATTTGAAACAAACTGCCTAGCACTGCCTTCTGGTAGCCTCTCACAACTCAGCAACCCCTCTGTCAGATAGGAGCTGTGTCTTACTACACCAAAAGACTGAGAGTAGGTCTCCATGGCATGACACAGAATTCACAGATATATTTAAGCTAGCATTGATCAAATGACAGTGAATACTGAAGAAAATACAGTCAAGCTGGTGCCATTCTTTGTGGTAACTAAGTTGTAAATTAAAAATGTCCCTTGTGTTTGCTGCTGAGAAATTCCTCTGAAGGATATACACCTTTTAGTTACCTTCTGCTTGTGAGGATTGCATGGAAAATTTTCTATATAGCAAGAGATCTACTGCCCAGTCCAGAGGTTTAATGACATCACTGAGGGGAAACTGTTTACAATATAACCATTCAGCAAATTCCAGCAGATAATCAACTTTCTGCCATTCATTTTCTTGTTTCTATAAAAGTAATAATGGAAGAGGTTGTTTGTATTTGGTGATGTAAACCATCAAAATTATATTCAAAAGTTCAATATAGTCTTAACAGAAGCAAAAAAAAAAAATTGACAGTGAGCAGTTTGACGTCACATAATCAGAGTTAAGCTAAACAGAATGTAAGAGAAAACTCTACCAGTTAATTCTTTGCTTTACCAAAACTTCTTGCAATTGGCTACTTTTAGACATTTTTCTTTGGCAAGCCTCAACTGAACTTTTACTGGATACCAAGATGCAACCATACACAGTTTTCCAACTGAAGAGCAATTTCAAAGTTATAATGGTCAAGTATCTAGCCTTCCCACCAGTTCAGTTATGTACTTCACAGAACTTGCAATCCCACTAATCACTTGAGAAGCATCATTCTATCAGCATTTGAATATATAGTAAAAACTGACAAACCTGTAAAGCAATGACTGCATTTTGAAAACAGCTTAACTGTCCAACAATACTTCTGGAGACTGTTACCAAACGGCGCCACATATGTGACAAATAATCTTCGCTTTCATCTCTGAACTTCTGAATGTCCATCAGAAAATTGCATCCCAATCTTGCCTTCGCTGTAGCCATATGTTTAAAAATCAGGCTAGAAAAAGACCAAACAAACTGCAAATTACTTGCATCTGTACCTGTAAAGTAACTTTGTGAGTAGGATAGATATACTAGTTCATACACAGTTCATATAAACTTTACAGAGATGTGAAGTTTATAAACTGACATAAAAGAGAATAAATCTTTGAACTCAGATAAGACTATGTAAACAGTAGCCTAGATAATTTAGTTTCCATTTAACGTAAATGGGTTTACAGCTAGGAAAATTAAAGTTTCTGCTATATACCCACATTTCATGCACCATTTTCTTGGAAAAGTAAGATACTACTTATAAACAAGTTTTAAAAAAATGAAATTTACAAATATTATGAACAGATTAATGATAAGAAGCACTGCCAACATATGTCTTTTTCATCAAAAAGACACAACAGTGTTTTCTGTTATAAGAACTGACAGGCTGACAAAAAGTAATCATAATATTTGCCCAATGCAAAATAAAAAAACACCCAGAGTTTTATACTTCTCAAGAATCAGGATGCTTATTCTAATAAAAATAGGTCAACCAACTTACAGCCTGTGTCTTGTCTGAGGCAAAACTTGAATAGCTTCATCCAGGACTTTTAGTGCTGTCTCCCAATCAGCTTTATCAGCATGTATGTGGAATAATAACACATATAAGGAGGTTCTTAATGTCAGATCTTCCTCAGCACCTTTGAAGTATATTCAAATGATTTATTTACTGTGGAATTAGAATAATGACATTACAAAATACTGTTTGGTTTTATTTATTACTAGATCAAAAGAAGGAAGAACATGCCTGGAAGACAGCATTCAACTGAAAACCCAATACTTTGAAAATCCTTTGTAATCCACTGATGTAAAGGCAACATATCTTTCTCATCCTAAAAAGACAAAAAAAGAAAAAAAAAAGGAAAAAAATGCGTTTTTATCTTTTGGTTAACATATGTCTTTAAATATTACTGTGCTTCCTTTTCATTTGTAAACCAATTAATATGGTTCATATGAACTATTAACTTGTTACTTAAATAGCTACTTGTGCAGGCGATTAAAACCACAGCCATTTTTCCAGAATGAGTTCTTTAATACAAAACCAACACAGCAATAACCAGACCCAGTAATATTCAATCAGTTACCCTGATCAAATCTGCTGATGACACCAAGCTGAGTGGTGCATTTGATTCGCTAGAGGGAAGGGATGTCATCCAGAGGGACCCTGACAGGCTTGAGGAGAGGGCCCATGCAAACCTTGTGAAGTTCAACAAGGCCAAGTGCAAGGTCCTGCAGCTGGGTCGGGGCAACCCTCACTATCAGTGCAAACTGGGGAATTGAGAGCAACCCTGCAGTGAAGGACTTAGATGCCTAAGTGGTGGATGAAAACCAACATGAGCTGGCAATGTGTGCGTGCAGCCCAGAAAGCCAATCATATCCTGGGCTGCATCAAAAGAAGTGTGACCAGCAGGTCAAGGGAGGGGATTCTCTACTATGCTCTGGTGAGACCCCAGCTGGAGTACTGCATCCAGCTCTGGGATCCCCAGTACAAGAAAGACATGGACCTGCTAGAGCAGGTCCAGAGGAGGGCCACAAAAATTGTCCGAGGGATGGAGCACCTCTCCTGTGAAGAAAGGCTGAGAGAGTTGGGGTTGTTCAGCCTGGAGAAGAGAAGGCTCTGGGGAGACCTTATGGTGGCCTTTCGACGTAGAAGGGGGTCTTACAAGAAAAACAGAGAGACTTTTCACCAAGGCCTGTAGTGACAGGACAAGGGGCAATGGTTTTAAACTGAAAAAGGCTAGGTTTAGATTGGACATAAGGAGGGGATTTTTTACCATGAGGGTGGTAAAAGACTGGAACAGATTGCCCAGAGAGTTTGTGGATGCCCCCTCCCTGGAAGTGTTCAAAGTCAGGCTGGATGAGGCTTTGAGCAACCTGGCCTAGTGGAAGGTGTCCCTGCCCATGGCAGGGGGGGGTTGGACTAGATACCTCTAAAGGTCCCTTCCAACCCAAATCATTCTATGATTTTATGATTCTATGGACGTAATGTGAGGGTAAAGGACAGCTTCAGTGCTGACCACAGCAAACAGAGAAAAAACAATCCGTAATCTTGTTTTAAGAAAGCTAGTAATAGCAGTGGTAAAGCTTTAGTAAGTAGTACTTGCTTTTACTTTGGGCTTGTTTGTTGGGGTTTTTTTAACCAATTTTCAGTTTTCAGGCTGGTATATATCTCAAGTAAATGAACCATTGTCTTGCTGAACTAAACTAAAAGTTACCTTCTGGTATATGCTTCTCCAGATGTGATTGCATTTAAAAATTGCCTAGAGTTAGCCTGATCAAGAATCACTGGAGACCAGTTCCTGCCTCTTACAATGGTTACTACAGTATACAAAAGAAATTTCAGTAACTCTGGAAATAATCAAATACAGAATGCTCTGTTTATAGGAATTTTTTTTTCTAACTAATATCAGAAGTTACTGTATAGCCTAACAAGAATTACTAACATTATCAGACATAAAAAGTCTGTGCTATGTATAACTCTATACTTTCATTATCTACATTAATGTCTTGCTTTTTAATATAACTTATTAGGGGTTCACTCTGAAAATATGCTCTGGTAGTGAGTTAACTGTATATACATAATGAAATATTCCTTTTTATTGGTTCTAATACATAATCTCTGCAAATAACTAGACCTTTAGAACTGTGCCTATGGGCAATTACTGTTATATATCCAAACACTGTTGAAGTTCCATTAAGTTCACAACCTTCACTGTGCTTCCAAGTACACAGTGTACTCATCAGTTCTGTCTCCTACGCACCCAGAATCAAGTAGACTAGTCACCACCTCTGATTATTTGGGATTTATACATGGCTTGAGGAGAAATCAAAATTAAGTTTTCTATTCTTGTTCTACAATGCTTAGTGATCTGAGATGCAGACTCACATTGGTACCACTGAGCTTGAATGCAAGAGTTATTAATAAAGCCTTCAAGCTCTAACTGAAATTGTGCCCATGGAAAAGTACAGGAAAACTCACATCAGCTTCAATGACATGTAAATAAAATCTAGAAAGAGAAATGGATCGGCTCCAGGGAATTTTGAAGTAAGAAAAGTTGTAAATGAGTAGGGATGTTTCAGTGTGCAGAAGAAATGTCATATGGCGAGATGCGTTATATGATACACATCACCTACATATTGTTTCAAAGGGATGACTTCTTCAGTTTACACATGCTGTTCATAATCAACAAGTATTTAATTTTATCACTGACTCCCAGCAGAGTTTGAATTATAAGTCTGTTAAAAAACTGAAGATATGCAAAGTAAAAATTCCTTTTTGCAGTTAGAAGAGAAATTTGAATCTGCAGGTGTGGGGAACCTTAATTTAATTTTTTTTTTTTTCCCCTGAGTTTTTGTTTTAAGATCTATTATCATCCTTTATAGAAGTGATTGATTTTTTTCTGGATTTTCTGTTGAGTATTTTCTAAACATTCCCTTTTGTAAGCTTCACGAAGTGAAATACTACAGCACTTTAGACAGCAAATTATTTTGAAGAAAACTGTTGCAAGTTTGACAGTTGTCTAAAACCAGAAAGACAAGCAAATGGAAGAAAAGAGTATGTGATTCCCTGTACGTGTGTATGCATGCTATATGAATGCAGGTAAGAAACCATATATGTGTTTATGACAAATAAGTCACTTTCCCCTCTTAGGAAAGGTATCTTGAAGTATGCACCCAAAGCTTCAGAGCAAACCAAAATTTTTCTTTATCATCACTAAATACCAGCGCAATTAAAAATACCTATTAGATATTCTTACCTGTTTATTTTTAGATTCTGCTTTAATTATACTCTTAAGAATTGTTTCAGTAGGTTCTTTAAAATGCTCTCTGTCATGTGGAGAACGTAGCAAAGGTAAACATGTATTCCAAAAGTGTCTAGCTGCAAACATTACAAGGGAATAATTTCCGGCTTTACCTGCGTACCTGAAGAAAGTGAAGTACAGCTTAATGAAGGAAAACAATCACACTCTAGCCAAAATAAAGGATTTTACTTCTACAAACATCCAGGTTTACCTGATCTAGGCACCACCATATATAATTTCAGCAATGAGGGGTCAGCATATGAACTTCATACAAAAGGTATTTTCCATTTTTATATTCAAAACACGTTCACACATTCAGCAGAAGTAGCAATAAACAAGTACCATACTGACAATTTTACTGTATTTCTGTGTCATCTTAGCTCAAGAGCCTTCATTAAAAAGATAGCAGATATCTACTCAAGATGCTCTCATTGGAATAATCTACTTTTTTGGCTCCCTATTATGTTAATTTCTCATTCTAAAAACATTAAAAACTAGAATAAAACAATTATTAAAATGCTATGGATTTTGCACAGTACAGTACCACTGTAACACAAGAATACACCCCAAATGCCTCTAGCTGCATTCAAATTGTTTTGAGCATGTTCCATGCAAATGTTACTTTGAATTACTAAAATTCAATAATTCTCCAGATTGTGATATAACACATGACTCATATGAGTGAGCAAAAGCTTTAGAATTTAGCTAAAAATTACAGATTGGTATTAAACAATCAACCATTGAATCATTTTACTATTTTCAAAAAAGTAGTTTCTGAATCTGGCAATCTTTATCATTTTCTCCCATAGTCTCATGACTTTTAGAGTCCATATGCTCACACACCTTATATCTTAACACTGGACTTACTAAGGCCTAGTTTTCGCTCACCACTTTTTGTCTCCTGTTTGGAATGTGTTGAGCTATATACGTATGCTCAGTCCTTCCTGAAAAAGTGCTTGTCATAACATGCAAATTTTAAAAAATACAGATTCATCCACAACATGACATCACCTTAGAGTTCTGTTATGCTGGTTAGTCTAACTTCATTCATCACTCTTTTTTTAATGATCAATGGAAGGAATAAAGTATTACAATGTTAACAGCCTCACATCAGCCATCACATGTTCATCTTCTAAGAGTTCTAATAGCCTACTTTTGCTCATTAATTTATTTCTTCCAAATAGCAAAGAATTCATACCAAAGTCACGCATCATCCATGTAACACATTCTCCTGCCTATTCATTATTTAAAGCAATCTTTCCACTTTGGGTTCATGACATACAGTCCACAATGTTAATATGATGGTCTGCAACAGTAGAGGCTGAGGACTGACTGGCTGAGGAGTAGCTCTGCTGAAAAGGACGTGAGGGTCTTGGTGGACAGCAAGCTGAAAACAAGCCAGCAGTGTGCTCTGGCAACAACAGCCAACAGCATCCTGGCCTGTATTAACAGGAACAGACAACAGATTGAGGGAACTGATTATCACCCTCTAGTCAGCACTCTTTAGACTACATCTAGACTACTGCATCCAGTTCTAGGCCACCCAACACAAACCAGACATGGACAAACTGCAACAAGCTCAGTGGAGGGCCACCAAGATGATCGAGGGACTGGAGCACTTGCCTTGAGAAGAGAGGCTGAGAATATAGGGCTAGTTCAGCGTGGGGAAGAGTTGGCTTTGGGGCATCTAACAAGGAGAAGTTTCTTAATAACCTAAAAAAGTTGTTGAGAAGCAGCAGCCAGGCTCTTCATAGAGGATGGCAGGACAAGCAAGAACAGGTCTTGATATAAGAAAGGTTCAGAGTGGATATAAGCAGCACCTTATCCCCCATGAGTACAGTCAAGCAGTGGAGCAGGTTACTCACAGAGGTTGTGCAGTCTCTGTTCCTGGAGGTTTTCAAGACAAGACTGGATAAAGACCTGGGCTGGCCCTGCTTTGAGCAGAAGTTTGGACTAGAGCCCTTCTGAGGTCCCTTCCAACCAGATTTTCCTATGAACCTATGACAGCTATGTGGAAGGTACTTGATAAATTTACTAAAGTGTAAAAAATCTGTCAAATCCCTTGTTAAGCATTTCAACTTACAACTATTTTGATTTTTATCAGTCTTGGGAGAGAATACGTTGATCCCTGAATCTATAAATCAAATTTTACATCTGTTTTATATTAGTCTTCTCTCAAAATAAAACATACCTGGCACTCTGAACAAAGGCTTGTGATGCTGCTACACGCAAATGTTTTCTTCCAGACAAATATTCCATTATACTCTTTCCTTGTATACAGGCAGTAGTGCTTAACATTTCTTGTCTCAGTCTGTTACCAGGCCTGAATAAAGGCAAATAATTCAAGAAGTGTTAGTCTTAGAGTCTAAGAACATACCAGTTCCTATTAATGATGTTTTCAAGTTGTTACTAAATAGATGTCCCTAGCCTTGAAAGTTACAAATGCTTCTACTGACTTTTCTTTTAAAATCAGAAAATATTTGAAAAACTGAACATCTTGTGAAAAAATATCAGAAATAAAATATCTTCTTCATAGCTCTAATGAAAATAACTGTGAAATCAGATTTAAAAAGTATTATCTACATTTAGCAAGGGGAGAAAATAGATTTGGTTTTTTCTCCCCATTATTCACTGTTGTATATCAAACAAAACATTAGTGCAAAGTCAAACTTACACAGCAAGCAATTAAAAACAGAAATAGGGACAATTATACAGTTTTTGATACTTTCTTTTGGAATTGGTCTTACTTATGTCTGGTAAAGTATGCACAGGGCTCTGGAGAAATTGATTTGGATCATATTCCACTACATTTAAAAGAAAAGAATGTAGAATTCAGTCCCAGCAGTTAATCAGTTCAAGATAAATAAGTAAATAAATTTGATACCTTTGGTTAATAGTGATTTTGTGAGAAAAGTAATAATACAATTTGCAAGATTTTTTTAAAGGTTTTAGTTACAATGTGCAACCACATACAGAAATGTAGACATTCTAGTTGGCCTCGTTCCTATGCTGTGGTGAGAACTATCATGCAGTTATGATTTGTGTCCACAAGAGGACAGCAGTGTTCTACAGTACAAGTTAACAACAAAAACAAGAAAGAGTTAAAAATGTAACCCTTCTTTATCCTGAAGTTGTGCTTTACCATGGGAAGACTAAGTGTATCTTCCATTTCTCTGGACACAGCATTGACAATCCATTACTTCATTTCTTTGTCAAAGAATCAAACATTTTATCATTCACTACTTTGCAGATTGCTAGATATGCAGCAAGTGTCTTCTCAATTTCTGCAATGGTCTGAAACTATGTATTTCATACTAAGGCATCTTATTTGGTCTACATGTTTTTCCCCATGTAGCAAACAACATGAATTTCAGAGAGCAGGATATTTTTTTTAAAGATAAATTATTTTTTAGAGAGAAAAATTAACAATAAATTATATTCTCAGTTTTTCACATTTTCATTTCAAACTTCCTACATTCCAACAAATTGTTACTAAATGGAGTTGATTCCTTTCAATTTTGATAAGATTACATTCTGTTTTTAGAGGAAATTGTATGAAAAAATAGAAGGATTGAAGGATATCACCTTTTTATAATAAAGGACTCTACCAACAGATCTGTTGATATACAAAACCCTTTTTTTTTTCTTTGAGACCAAAGTTTTAAATTATCGTTAAGAAACACACTGGGCTTTTAAGGAAATTAATTACATTCCTATCGCACCCATATGCATAGGTGGTAATAAAGACCATAAAGACTACCTGACACCAAAGCTTGGAATATAGTAGCCGCTATCACCTTTTATCACTCACAGTTCCATCTTGTTCCATGATCTTTGTAGACCCTTTGTGTATTAGAGCCCGTTCAGCGTTGGAAGCAATTTGCATCAGTGAAAGAACTAGAACAAGCTACTTTCTGCTTGGAAATTATAAAAGTGAGAAAAGACCACGATTGCCAGACAACTTCAGAAAAGCAATGCCCCCCAGGAAGACATCAAACACATGTATATATGACCTGTTGACTCACTTGAATAACAAAATTCACTTATCTTCCTGAACTGGGTCCAGAGCCACAATCTGGATCTCACACTGCCTTTTACTCAGGGTGTGCTGAAGAGTTAAAACATCATCTGCAGTACTTAAGTAACTGATAATGACAGAGTCAGCAGAAGTAGAAAAATTTCACTATTTCACTTTTCACCTCTAAGTGTACAGTTTCTTTGTAAAAAAAAGATTCTTTCACTTTTGATTTTGTGATCAGATGCATTTACCCTATATAATCTTTCTTCAAAACTTAGTTCAAGTATACCACAATATCACACAAAATTCCATGTACTTACATTTCATATTTTTTAGTATCTCTATTGTGGAAAAAATTCTCATCTGATTGCAAGATCCTTTTAGAACAAGTCATCACTATTTCATAGTCATGTGATACATATGCAAAATATGTTAGTCGTGTCAGCGTCTGCAATTCCACTAAGGAATCTGACCAACTGCATTCTAAAGCCAATTTCACTAACTGGGGGGTGGGGAGAAAAGAAAAAAGAAGAGAGTTTAAATCTCAGGGTTTTATCATGGTCTTTTCCATAGCACTTCAAAGCTTACAGCTGTGCCTTGCATACAACCCACCTGGACATGGAACAAGTATGGGATAAAACAATCCAGAAAGACAACAAGTTACAAGAACAATCAAAATATACAATAGAGAAGCATTGTTCACCATTGTATTATAATAGTGTTTGCAAATCCAGCTGTAAGTGTGCACGCCTTTTGACCAGCAGTATCTGCCAGGATTTATTATATGTTCTCAGTCCTCTTCTGAAAATCAGTGGAACAGGACTTCCGACATTCAGAGCCCATTTTAGTTAAGCCAAAAGTAAGAATGGGAGATAGAACTGGTTTTACAACAAGTGTTTCATATATAGTTTCATTAGAGGATCTAAACATCTTCCTTGCTTTTGCATGCGTAAGTCAGAAAGTTCCATCTTTTTAAGATAATTGGAACTGTTTATGAATTGGTCAAAATGAGGATACTACAATATTGCTCTCCAAAACTAAGCTACTGAAGTAATAGCTAAAGCTAACTCATAATATTTGGCATAAATCTGTAGACCAACTAGAATTAGATACATATATATTTATAAGGACCCAGATCCTAGTCTTTAGAAAGAAGGACTTCTAGAAAAGTGTTAGACAATGTCACCAGATTCCTAGCTAAATGAGGAAACACATCTTATTCCTTTAAGAAAGCTCTTTACAGGAGGTAATTATAAATGTGGTAATCAAACAGGTAAGACTACAACTCACTGTTTTGTAAATACAAGGTATAAACCTTTCTATGCCACCTTTATTCCTCTTGAATAGCCTGGTAACCAACAGGACCAGAGGAAAACTGTGGCATCATTCAGCTTGAGTAATCATGGAAGACTGATCAAAGGCAAGTACTTTAAGAAAATTATGCCTGGTATAAGACTTATCAAAAGACACCCAATTCTTTAAATAGTAACAAATTGTAGTTGTGTTCCGCCTTCAACTGCCAAAAGTAAATTCATTGTAACATGAAGTTTTCTGTTGAAATTCTGAATACTTCCAATACAAACTCTAAAATACACCTCTCCACAACTACCTGAAAAGAGGTTGTAATGAGGTGGGGGTCGGTGTCTCCCAGGTAACAAGTGATAGGACGAGAGGAAACGGCCTCAAGTTGCACCAGGGGAGGCTGAGATTGGATATTAGGAAAAATTTCTTCACCAAAAGTGTTGTGAAGCATTGGAACAGGCTGCCCAGGGAAGCGGTTGAGTCACCATCCCTGGAGGTATTTAAAAGATGTGTATATGTGGTGCTTAGGGACATGGTTTAGTGGTAGATTTGGCAGTGTTAGGTTAACGGTTGTACTCAATCTTAAGGGTCTTTTCCAACCTAAATGATTTTATGATTCTATAAAGTTTTCTCCACAAAAAATGAAAGGTCAGAAGTATGGTTCTGTACAGAATTCATATGAACCCATTATGCTCATCTGATGCTTATGGACATAATCTGTTAGAGCAACATGGGCATAATTCTAATAGTGGCATTCTAATACTATCTGGTTTTTGGATAAATGAAAAAAATTCAGTCACAAAAATCTTCTGCCTGTCATAACTATTCAGTCTCTTGGAAAGTTTTAAAGGAAATAATGGTACAGTAAAAGTTTCAAAATTAATTTTGCCTCCATCCAAAGCTGATATCACATTTATACCATGCAATTTCTTAAAATTCCAAAGCTAATAAAACAAAATTAAATACCTGAGGTAAGCTAGGAACAGTGAAATCCATGAGACCCAAGCCATTACATGAATACATTTCTAGACCAACAAGAATTCTTGCCATAGGATTTTGTGCGTCATCATTATTCTAAGCAGAAATAAAAATTTAACATTAAAAGATTTTTTTTTTTGCAAGTAAACATTATTAAGGACATTAATTGATATGACAAGGTAATAATAACTATGTCTGAAAACCTCAATTTGCATTAAGCAAGTCTTCCTTTCTTTATTGTGCCCTTCTTATGGGGGATTTTATGTATTTATTTATTTGTTTTTAATTAACATTGTGAACTCTGAACTACTACAGTTTCAACATTAAAAATATTACATGGCAACAATACAATGAATGTAAATTCCATATATCACTGAGGGATTCCAGTTTTATAGACATAATAAAATAAAAAGATAGGAATAAAATATTACTTTCCAACTGACTAGATCCATATTCTATATATAAAGAGACTGTATTAAATGTTGATATAAATATAGCTGATTTTTCTTAACATTTTTAATATAGCTATTTTATTATTTTAAATGTATGAATTCAAATCTAACTTTGTTATGCAGTCATTATATGACAAACATCACCATAAGTATTCTTGGCAGCTAAAAACAGAAGGTAGACTTAAGAAATGTAGACTCACTGCTATGCCCTATGTGAAAAATTTGCTGTATTCCATAAAGTTTTATGGAAACGACAGCCAAAAATTATTTTCACATTGTATTCAAATATACAGAAGAAAATACACATTGATAATTTCAGTCATTATTAAATGAATTTATGAATTTAATTTTTCAAATAAAAGTTTCAACATTATGCAGGATTTCAGAGAAACAATACCTCCTCCTCAGTCCCAAGTTTACAGCTGATCTGCTGCTGATTTAACTGTTTTGCTTTCACCCACGTAGCAATGATCTGTTGTTGTGCAGCAACAGGTACTGTTTCATTAGGTATGGTTCCAGTTGTCACATTTAGGGCAAATTCACAAATCTAAACACCAAGAAAAAAAAAGACTGAAACATAGGAGAAATGTAGAAAGCTCTTTGTATAGAACATTCCATCCATTAGTTATCTTAAAGTTATTGCACATGCATTTCTAAGCCTAACGACATCTCCATTAAGTCAACCCATACCACGAATAAAAGTTACAGTCCTCAGCCCCAGTTGGTAAGGAACTTCAGTGTGTATTTGGAGAGGACCTATGGTGGCAGGAACTGTAAAAGATGGTAGCTTACTTTCTGCAAAAATTTCTACAATTTAATTTATATGAATTGTAATATATGACAGCAGACCAAAAAAGACTACAAAAAATGAGGGCTTTGTACCTCTAAGGCAGCTTTGATATCAGGAAGTCCACTGGGATCTACTGAAAAAGGCTGGATGACATTTGCTTTTTCATGTTTCTTTGCTGCAGCTTTTCTGCTTCTGTCTGTCGCTGCATCTTTTTTTTTTTCCTCAGCAAGTTTTGGCTTTGGAATCCAACAAAGAATTAAGCCCCGAGCCAATGCATTACATAACATCAATAAAATCACAGTACTTCTGTAGAAGAAAACAAAAATCGGAAGTGCATACTGCATCAGATCAAAATGAGAGGAAGTAATAAAGTTTATTACTTTCAAGTAATAAACATTACTTGAAAATCTAGATTTTTCTTAGAAAGCAAAATTATGGATGTTACAAAAAATTTTCCCATTGGAAAAGCAGTTAAAATGGTTAAACATACAAAAAACCACAACCAACTTTCATAGTTTATATCCTATTTTTTCAGCTCTTTCTATAATTGAAGCTTCTATTTCCTCATGGGGAAAAAAATTTAAAAATATTTATGTCAAACACATTTAAAATATATTTTTTTATTAGTGGGCTGCTATGCATGAAAATAATAACCATTTCCTAAAAAATTAACCTAAGCCAAACCCCCCACATAAAACCATTTATTTATTACACTGTATTACTCTTCATGCCAATCAACTGCCGAGCTGGAATTACCGTCTTTTTTTTTTTTTTTTTTTTTTTTTAAGACACAAACTGAATTATGATTAAGAGATTATTGCTGAAACATACTAATATAAATATCAGAATTAATAAGCAGGTATTACCAGTCTTCGTCTCTGCACAAACTGCACTTCACACTTTGTTCTCAAATACTGTTAAAAGAGCCTTCTTTGCTTCTGGTCCTAACAGTTTGCCTAGTGCTGAGGTCACTGTCAATAATGTAGTAAAATTTCTAGGATTTTGTTGCACAGTCAGACTTTGACTTGAGCATCTCCTCCATCATAGTCAATCATTCTCCCATTGCATTTACTACAGAACAGGATTTCTGTAAACCACTGTGGAATCTATGTTCCCATTTTCATGGTCTATGAATGTGCACATTCCCTTTATTATTTTTTTTTCTCTTTCCTATTTCAGAACCAATAGTAACCACCTTACTCCAATTAGAAATATTTAGAATTAATTATATTTACAACATAATTCAATTTCAGAGCAACTGACAACAAGCAAAGACATTTTGAGCTGTCCTGGAAACTCACAGGCTAAGAAAATGTTCCTGATTCTTTCCGACTAGCTTAACAAAATGCTATTTCACATGCACATGTTGCTATTCCACAATGAAGAGAAATTATATTGCTTAGTCTAAAGTTAATATGGTTTTTAGTGAATAGTAACAAAGAACAAATAGAAAGGATTAAAAAGTCGTTTTCACACCACAAAATTAAATTTAACTTCTGAACTACTCTGTATACCAAAGTCCTTCTACTACTAGTGAAAGCCAGCAATAAGTCTTTCACAGCACACAGTGATTTACATTGTTTGTAAAAATATTTTTTGTGTTTTAGAAAAAACCAGCATGTTCATAACCAAACATCTAAATTTACCCATTGTGCCCAACAGTCTTGATGGCTCCAAGAAGAGTCTGCAGATACTCAATAATTTCCCTCTGTCTTCCTGAAGAGATAAGATGTCTATTGTAGTTTAAGATATACACCACAGCATTGTGAACGATCCAAGCTTCATTCAGTTCTTCTCCTATTTTGGCTGCACGTTGGAAGTTTTCCATAGCATATCGAGATAAGTAGTCTATCCATAAACTATAAAATCAGTATAAAGAAGCTTTTATTCCAAAACTTCATCACTAAAAGGAATTATAACATGAGGTTAAATATGCAGTAGTACAACTCAATTAACAACAACAAAAAATTTGTAATTACTTTTCAGTTGCATTTATTAAGTCTTCATCCATTAACTTACATTTTACTTGCATGAGAAGATGACTCAGGAAAGGAATTAGTATCAACATAAAATGAACAGTCTCTGACACTCAAATGCTATTAGCTTAAAAAATAGTGGCTATAGTTCATGCTTCATCCACATGTGTTTTTTAAATGCTGATGTGAATCTACACATCTGTGCTAGAAATCATTAATTAAATATCCATGACAGGACTCTACTTGAATACAGATACAAGTAAGGCATTCCATTCAAGTGTTAAGGAGGCGACTTTTTCACTTAACAACTGCATGTGTTCTTGCACTCAAAGATATCTCCAAATGTTCCGAAATGCTAAAATAACTTTTAATAGAATAACATCTTTTTCATAGTCTATGCAATAACTCTTTCAATAACTTTATTTCTTTTTTCTTCTTAATTATCAAGATGTAGCATTACTTAGAAAAAGCAGTATTAAAAATATTTTTTTCAATGACCATAAAGAATGGCCATGGTAAAGTCACAAAACCAAAATCACAAACTGACACAGCATATTACTATGTCAACAATGGCATGGGAACACAGTAGACCAAAGTGCTTTTTTCCTAGGAGGTTTTTAATCTAATTGGGTAAACTCAAAAACAGCTTAGTAGAAAATTTTGGAACAGAATCTTCATCATCTTTGTCCCTTGGTTCTGATCAGTTTATACTTTTTCCCATTTTACTGAACATTTGCAAGCCGTGTGAGAAACTTTACTTAATCTTCAGACTTAATGAACAAACTTAGGGACACAACTCTGACATTCTACTCTTTCATGACATGACCACTGTCACAATAAGGCTAGTATTAATATGAATGTGAACAGAAGAGATTTTAAATATCACCTTCAGGATTCTCCCCCCTCTCCTCCTTTGCAAGAAATAATTGTGTGAGAACAGAAAAAAAAAGATACTTGCTATGTTCTACTCTCCCTTATTCATTTCAGTTGATTGGATGGAACACTATAGTTTTGCAAACTGAAGTAATTCATTGCATGTATTCGGGCACTCAGATATCATTATAGTTATAGAAGCTTTAAAGCAAGACAAAGAGTTTTTTTATTTGGGGAAATATATTTTTAAATATAGAATTTCATGGTCTAAATGTCAATATAACACAGATTTAATAGTTTTGAAGGCTGGGATAATAGCTTCTGGTTTCAGAGAAATAAATGTTAAATGAAAAATAAAATGCACACTCCACAATGAAAGCAAACTAAAGAAAAATTATTTCAAATTATTTTTTATATTCTTTTCCCATTGCCATGACTACCTACAAATATGAAGCATCTGGTGACAATGAATTTTACTAAGAAGAAAACTTGCAAAAATTATCATCTGTGTGTGATAATAAAAATCTGTTAGGAGTTCCAAGGTCTTGTTATATATTAAAGAAAAGTACCTGTATGTTTTCCATTCTGGATCACTTTCGGGAAGATATGAACCATTTCCTGGATGATACTGGCTTGTACCTTCTGGAGGTACAGCATGATCATTCAGTTCAATTCCCTGCAATCTTAATAAATGAACAGTTGCCTGGAAAGACACAGAGAAATAAATTTTCTACCCAGGTTATCATTGTGAAAATAGACTGTGACTTAGTATTAGTGTTGTTACCTCTTCAAAAATTAAGAAATACAAAATGCTTTTTCAGATGTTGTACATGCGTGTACAACTATATGAAATACAATGTAAAATGCTTTATTTATATTTATATTATTTATCATTATAATTATATTTATAATTATATTTATACTTAAAAAAATATTTTAGTGGTCATGGATGATGGTTGGACTCGATGATCTTGAAGGTCTTTTCCAACCTAAATGATTCTATGATACATCATAATCTTCCAATTGTCTACAACTAATTTTACTAAATAATTTCATTGAGATATTTTATATCTATATATATTTTTTTTTAATCATGCTGGAACTTTAAGGCTCCAGAAATATAATGTCACATGTCAAACATTTACAACAGAATCCCTGCAGTGAAACTATTGCTATAGTTACTTTCAACCAGTATTTTGATAAAGATGCTTCATGAAACTACTCCTTCCTTTAGTTCCTATGGAGATAGACAAAAATTAAACTCAGAATTCCAGTGCTTTAAGATTTATACGTAAAATTATACATAAAATAAAGCTAAATGAAACAAATTTGAATGGCAAATTATTGAGTGAGTGCAATTTATTTACCTCTGCGTTAATGAATCTTATTTCTGCTAATATTCTGAGTAAATCTCTTTCAAAAGAGAAGGATTTAGCAGGTAGTAATGATTCTCCTGGTAAGCTGTCACCTTGATCATCATCTATCGTAGTTGTACTAGCTTTCTTCTTCTGTGCTAAAAATAAATAAATAAATAAACCCATTATTATTACTATGCAAATCAGAAAAAAAAATCACCTTCATTTTAAAGTTTAAAATCCCTACACATTCTTAAACCCACAAGCAAGAGTTAACAAGTACAGGTTTAAAATTACTTCAACTCAATATTTTTTTTCATCAGTACAATTTATTGCGCTCAAAACCCACTGCATTTGTGCATAAACTTCAATATTTGCAGTAAATAACTTGCTCCAGTTATAACATGGATATTGAAATTACATTAGTATGAATATAACCCATAGCTTCCAGTTCAATTTTATTGCTTCAATGGAAGTGGAGTGCTGGACATTATGCTGTGGCTAAAATCTCACTGTGTTTAAATCATGGATGGGGTTGACTTTATGGCAACATACACATCAATAAAAAGAAAAACAGCATTATTTTTCTTTGGTTTAATAATGAAGAGAAAGGACCAAGATTATTTTAATATAAACACGAAGTAAGGGCATAAAAGCTGTCACAGTGGGTTCCCTCTATGTTGTTGGCCAACAGTGAGTGTTTAAGGAAAGGCATAAAAAGTAGGATACACAAAGCTACGTTTTTTTCCTGGCCTATCTTCACAGTTTTTCAGAATCTGTGTCCAAACAATCTCCTGAACCAGAGGTTCTGTTTGATCCATCAAGTCCAATACTCTGATAAATCTAACTTATTAGTCTTTGACTAATTTTTTAAATCATACTTCAATAGTCAAAAATAACCTTTTAATTTGTGTTAAAAAGTAATGTTTTTGTTTTCTTAAAACCCACAGTTTTATAATTTGACTAGTTTGCTCCTGGTTCCTAGACTAATCACATGTATTTACTTTCTCCACACTAGCCATGTTTCATCTTTCAAATCTTTTTCAAACTAAAGGGAAAAAGAAGTACTTGACAGAAACTCAGAGCAACCATGCACCAAAAGCATCATTAATAGGAACTGGTATGTTCTATTTCTCTAACACCAGAACACCTTGAATTATTTGCCTTTATTCAGGCCTGACAACCCAGCAAGCCTCTGTAGAGGGTATTCCCAGTACAATCATTATTGTTGCCCTATCCTCAATATGATAAAGACTATCTTTCATTTTCCTCACCCACAAATCTAACAATTAGTAGTAGGAAAGTAAAATTAACTGGAACATGAAAATGAACAGTGCCAAAAGTTCTCAGAGAACTCCAGTCAATCATAAATTTCTCTTCCTGTCTTGAGTATCTACAAGCTTATTCACGTTTCATTTAACTACAAGTAGTATTCCCACAGTTAGAAACTGCCCAGAATAGATTACCTCAACTGCTCCACCAAATGCAGCATTCTTTCCTTTGCATTTGCAGAAATATGCAGCACTCAATGGTAAGTATGAATGGATTTCCAGGAGGCCACTCTACAGTTCTTGAGAATGGAGACCTTCAGCGAGGTCACAGTTATTGTTTGATTTCTAGTGAAGTTCTACTTCTGAAAGCATCAACTAACTTCAGCAACCTCGTAACAAACTTTGATTGAACCATTTGAAATGTTTCTGAACAGAGATGGAAAGTGTCTTGATCTCCTGCCTACGCTGGAAAAGCGTTTAGACTGACACAGAAAGAATTGTAAAGCCCTGTAAACATTCAGAGTATGAGAAAGACACCTTTACCTTGGAGATGCAAAACATGTGAAAGAAAAAAAGAACATACCAGTTCCTATTAATGATGCTTTTGGTGCATGGTTGCCCTGAGTTTCTGGCAAGTACTTCTTTTTCCCTTTAGTTTGAAAAAGATTTGAAAGATGAAACATGGCTAGTGTGGAGATGCAAAACTTGTGAAAGAAAACAGGTAAATTAATGCCCTATTTTAAGCGGACCTTGGAAACAAATCTAGAGAAAAAATGTGGAATATGTTTAATTAAAATTGGCTAGAGAAAAAAAAAAAAACAGCCAACAGGGTGTGTACTAGAATTTCAACTATTCTTAAAGGTGAGTTTTACCAACTCCCAGGCAAAAAAAAATTTTAACGGATATATGTAAAAGTCAGCAAGTATCTAGTGGTTTGTAAGTGCTCTTTCCCTGAGTTGAGAACTCTTGTAACATGTGTAGTAGGTTTCCAGCAGACCGTCAAGGAACAAGCACAAACAATATGTTGGATACCTCAGAGGAACCACTAATAAGGGTATAAAGGGTAAAAAAATGTTATCGCGTGAGTATCATACAAAGGGACTGATAATCCATTTTTCTTCAGCTTCCTCAGGTAATTAAGTATGACAGAGATGGATAATATGGACCTAGATGACCATTATGGAATTAACTTATTTTCTTAGACAGGTAGATATATTTCATGTAAGTACTTTTCTTCAGCACTGGTGAAACACTTCTGAAGGCAGAGTATGGTTTCAACAGAAAAACATAATGACTGATTTCTAGATTCAGAGGTAGAAAGAATATTCCATGTATGCCAACATGCAGTGACAGATGAGAGTCTCAGGGAACTTCGGGAATGGGAGGGAAGAACATAATAATATTGGCTAACTCCTTCAAGTAACTCTAATAAATGAGGAAAAAGTTCCTCTTAACAACATTCAAAATAATTTGTTCACTTACTTTTTTTAGATTTTGTTACCTTCCTAAACAAAGTATCATCATACAAGAGACAAAATCTGCATGCTGCACGGCAGACATCCCATACTTCTTGTTTACGTGCAACTTTTGCCAAATCTGCCCAAAGTATAATTCTACCAAAGAAAAAGCATACATAAAATTACTTCATAAGCAGGATTATCTTCCACACTTCAGGACTGACAAAAAAAATGTCAATAACGATGGCCATCATAAATAAAATTTTAAATCTAACAAAAATTAATAAATGGAAGACTTCTTGCCAGTAGCAAAGATAACACTATTATTTTATTAATTAAAAAAAAAAATAATCCCCTCAGCATATCAAGAGTGGGACAAAATTCCTATGTAACTATACCAAAATTTCAAAATGTGTGTGACACCCCTAATTATCTATTTTGTAAAATGAAACAAACTAAATATTTCAAAACTGATACTGAGTTTCAAAATAAGTCTTGAAAACAAGTTTGGATTTAGAATTTTTTAGAAAACAATTTATTTTTAATTTCAACACAGGAATTTTTAGTGCAGCAAAAAAAAGGAAACACCTCCTTTTAAATAAAGAATGGTAAAATGACATACAAATAGTCAAAACAAAACCTGTGGTTTTCCTACAGACTAATCTTGCTGACTCTCAGAATGGACTACTTCATTTCTTTATCAAAAAAGTTATAGCATGCAATGTGGTGCAAGGACCTAAAAAGACACTTCAGCAAAGTTTAAATTGTACATCAAGTTATTCAGTCTTCCAGCCTTAATCCACTCATTCTTCTGTGTGTTTAGTTCATATCAATAGAATAGCTGAGTTTATGTGTGCATGTGAGAGTAGATTAGAAATAGTAAAAGAATAAAATTACACATAGCGTGTGAACATAATGGAACTTTGCAGACATAAAGTTAAACACATGATTAAATGCTTTGACAGGTCTGACTGAAGTATTCAGCCCGTTACAAGGTATCATCAGTAACTTAATAGCTGCACTAAGAAACTGCCCCATTAGAGATTTCTACACAAGATAAAAGAGACTTTTCTTGTCCATACTTATTACCTCTCCCTGTCACCTTCATTTCTTAAGTGTTCCAAATGTTCATCAACTTTCTCCACACTTTTATGATGATGTTGTGCTTTTGCACAGAGGTAGCTTATTTGACTCCTACTTTTACCTGAGGAAACTTTGCAAAGAAAAAAGAATTTAAGGTAATTTTTAAGTATTAGATATTAAAAAATCCACATGAAGGGTATGCAATTTGATTCTTAACTACTTTCTGAAACACTTGAAATCCAGCCCTTTTTCCAGACCTTCAAGCTTTCCCCAAATCAACCAACCAACATGAAAAAAATGACACTCCACCAATTCTGTTTTTCCTATATCTTCAGATATAGTTGTCTCATATAAAACCTGATTTATGCTTGTTTGGCCCCCAAATATCTCAAGTACAGCTCTTTTCTGACAGGACATGCATTGCTCTAACTAGCCTCAGTAAAGAGTAAATGGATGAATTAATATGTAAAGTTCACATTCATCCTGAATTTTAAAAACACTTATCTAATCAAACACATTTTCAATCAATATTAAACTTTGTTGTTTTGTTTTAATTTGAAAATACTAACTTTTGTTTTACTTAGTCAACAAGATATTGGGCAAAAATATTAAACAAAGAAATAACCAACACAGAGAAATGATGCAAGGGAGGAACAAGCTGGCCACCTGAGGTAGAAAATTACTCCTATGATACACATACATCAAAAAGAGATATTTTTTTTTGCAGTGTAATGACATAGAGGAGACACTTTGCATTAGAATACGAGTAACTTGATGTGACTGGGAAATCCAATGAGTTTGTACATTCACTTGAATCTAAGCGATGGTCCCTAACATAATGCAGACTAAGTTTTAACTTGATCCTCAAAAAATTTGCCAAATAATAGCAGCAAATACATATAAAGTATTTCTGGCTTTAAAATTTATATAGATAAGTAGGTTCACTTACATTCATTTACAATGAAAATAGGAAGGCATAGTGTCTTACCCATTCTTGCTAAAAATATTTTGCAATGCATTATCCAGCATATGATAAGGCTGTGTTACCTAAATAAACACATAGATCAACTAACAGAAATTGTTCAGTATAATACATGATGACAGTAATATCATGTAAGGTTGTAGGGTAAAGAATTGTGGATTAAAAAAGTACATTGTTCTCTGGATCTATGGGTACAACTCTCACTAAATTAGGCCAGCAGACACATCAGAAAAGAATGAAATGTTGATGCACAGTTATTTATGCAACTTAAAAGAAAAAATAACCTTACAAATCTGATGTTCTGTCCTATGTATAGTTGAATAATACAGTTGCATATTTTCTTATTCCTTCAATAAACATGTTTAAGTTTGTTGTAACATAAGTGTCATGGAAAAAGCAAAAAACTCACTCTTTGGATGACAGCCTCAGGAACAACTGAAATCTTTCAAAACAAAATTTTACAAAACATTGTATCAAACAGATAGAGGGTTTTGTAATAATTGTAATATTGTGATAATCTCACTCATTTTAATGGCTTATCTTGGGACACTAACATGTGGTAAGATTTATTCTGAGGAAGTCTGGATATAATTTTAGAGTTGTCAACTGAAAATTCGAGAGCAAGTAGAAACACATGCATGCTTTTAATTCTCTTAATTGCACAAATACAATGCATTTTATCACCTTAAATCATGTATGAAAATGTTTTCCAACAAAATAGTTTTCTCAAATGTACTGCACAAAGTGGGATTGTTGATTCTGTAAATAACACTCTTACTTCTAAGTCATCAGCTGATCAAGTTTGAAATGAGAATATGCAAGGTAAACATTTTGGCCTGGCTGAATAGATGGCATGAGAAAACCACGTGGCCTTCCAGGGTAGGAACAGGCTGCTTTGGAAGCTACAGGACTCCTTCTGTAGCATTCCCTTCCTTCAGGATAATCTCTACCCGGGGAGTACACTGGGTATATTCAGAAAGTTAGTTAAATTAGTCACACACTTGCTTTATTGTCAAGATAAGATAAAACAGTTCAAGCAATCTGGAAAATCTGTTCCCTGTCCACTCTTCTTCAACAACAGGCTGTATAGTCACAAGCCGAAGCTGTTTGTGGCATAAGGAATACACCTATTTACGATCCATGTTTTAGACAGTAAATAATGAATTCATGCCTAAATCTCTGCGCAAAACATGATCTCTCAAAAGCAAGATTTTAGAATAGAAAGACAATTACAATATAGAATGAATACCCAATATTGTATATAATTAACAGAATATTATGGGGTGAAACTTCTGAAAATACCACTTAAAACTGCCCTTGGGTAAGAACATTCAGATAAGTTGCACATAGTGAAAATAAGATTACAGCATAATAAGATTCAGATGAATTCAGAGGGGAAAACAATAGCATTTCCTCTTCCAGTATCACAATATGTATCTTAGATCCCTACTGAAATTGATAGGAGCTTTGCCACAGAATTCAGCAGAACTGTCACTTCACCTGTATTGCAATGTTCTCTACATGTTGCCACTAGATGTTATGTCCAACCTTTAAGACTATGCAATGCAGTCAAAGCGTAGTAACTTTAGTCATGCATATGTACGTTACCTTTAGCTTCATTTTCACTGTCAAGGACTATTTGAAATGAATCAGGAGCTAGTGCAAGACCTGCATTTACCAGAAGGGACCTCTTTTTCCTCACGTTATCCTTCTGCTTTCCCCTTTTAGCCTACATAAAGAAAAGAACTAACTGTTATAAGGTTCATTTTTATTATATTCCTATTTATGTATCTTATTTATTAAACATAAGAGAATGCAGATCATATAACTTGGTACTACCAAAAAATACTTATAGGAATTGTGCATCTTCATATATCTTACACATCATTCTGCAGTATTACTGTTTTTGAAAGTGACTGTAGAACTTTGGTTGATCTTGACATAAATACATCAAGGATAACTGAATAAAAAGTACTGTTCATGCTCCTCATGGATCTTTACAGTATATTCCTCAGTGTATAACCTGTCATTATGTTGTACTTTCTTAAATAAAGAACAGTATTTATTTAGAAACCAACAATAACATATCCATTTTGCAATAACTATGAATTGCTACAAAATACAAAAAAATCCTAGTCCACTCAGAATTAGCCAAAGTCAGAGGAGGTGTAAGTGCTTTTTTTTAAAATGACATTTAAACAGAGTAAGCTTGCATGGAAAAGCATTAAAACTTTGCTCTTCTTTGTCCTAACAATAGACATATCAACTCACCAGCAGCTTTCCAGTACTGATTTTAGATTCAGTGAACACATCTTAATTTCTTTGAATATCCCAAAATGGTGTATAGCTAAAATTTCTTTCAGCCAACTAACAATCAATTGCCAACATGATTTTTGTTCAGGTGCTGAAGCACCACAACAGAATTAGACACAATAAATCTTGACAATGACTACACTGTGGCTTTAGTCTATATTATTTATTGTCATTTGTAAGTGTGACATAATACTGATTTATCTTGAAACCAGCTAGGATGTTTAGAATCATAGAACAGTTTGGGTTGGAAGGGACCTTTAAAGTCATCTAGTCCAAGCCCCCTAAAATGAGTAGGGACATCTTCAACTGTATAAGGTTGCTCAGAGCCCCGTCCAACCTGACCTTGAACGTTTCCAGGGATGGGACATCTCCCACCTCTCTGTGCAACCAGTTCCAGTGTTTCACCACCCTCATTGTAAGAAACTTCTTCCTTATATCTAGTCTAAATCTGCCTCTCATCTTTCTTACAAGCTCCCTTTAGGTACTGCAAGGCCACAATAAGGTGTCCCCAGATCTTTCTCTCCTTCAGGCAGAATAACCCCAACTCTCTCAGCCTGTCTTCATAGGAGAGGTGTTCCATTCCCTTGAACATTTTTGTGGCCTCCTCTGGACCTGCTCCAACAGGTCCATGTCTCTCCTGTGCTGAGGACCCCCAAGCTAAATGCAATACTGCAGGTGGGGTCTCACCAGAGTGGAGCAGAGGGGCAGAATTACTTCCCTCGACCTGCTGGCCATGCTTCTTTTGATGCAGCCCAGGATACAGTTGGCTTTCACGGGCACACATTGCAGGTTAATGTGCATCTTTTCATCCACCAGCACCCCCAAGTCTTTCTCTGCAGGGCTGCTCTCAATCCCGTCACTCCCCAGCCTGTATAGATACTGGGGGTTGCCGTGACCCCAGTGCAGGACCCTGCCCTTGGCCTTGTTGAACATCATGAATTTCACGTGGGCCCACGTCTCGAGCTTCTGTAGCTATTTGGTCACTGCTCCCCTCATTAATTAAAACACTGTTACTTGCAATGAAATCTTAATTGTTGACAATTATGAATAGGCTTCTTTTTTGCTGATATTTTTGCTAATGAATAACTTCCCTTACACCCCCAAGAAATAAGCTTTGAACATAACTGGAAAAAATCCTCTGTCACAATCTTCAGAGTGTGAAGCAGCATGACCACCATACAGAGAATTCACAGAGTTTTTCAAGGCAACAAACCAATGTCAATTTGCTGAAAGCAAGCTGATGCTGGCTCTACCAATATGCAGTTCTACTAAACACCTGGCTTTCCCCTGCCAGAATTCAATAAGCAAACCGTTTTCAGCTACTGACCTTATTCTTCATAATTACCTGTTCAATCATCATTACTGCCTGATCCTCTAGACGCTCAGGTGACTTATACAGCATTGTGTGCAAATGAAGACGGTTAAAAATCAATCTTAGATGTTCTTGATACTGCCCACCGTTGTTTAGATGTATAGCTTTTTGCAAATGTTCCACAGCAGCCTCTATTCTATCCCCATCTTCTTCAATACGAGCTATTTCCATATGAACTTGGCAACGCAACAAAGTCAACATGCTAAGGAACATGAATTTAAATGTAAACTGTGAAAATGAGGCAAACTAAAATTCTTAGACCTAAAAATTACCCCAAAGTGAAACTCAATAATTAAGAGTGACTCCAGTATGAAAATAGACATTCCCTTTTTAACTTATTGTCTCTTTCATTTTCACTGTCAATTACTGAAATTTTTAATGAAATTACTTAGACAGCTTAACTGCATTTTACTTCCATTAACCCTGCATGAGAAAACACAGCCATGAGGAAGCAACACATCTTGTAGACTGATGATCTTTGTATATTAGCAGAACTCTTTTTCAGTACCACACTGAAGCTACCACTTAGGTATGCAAATCAGGTGAACAGATTTTCAAAAGTATTTATTAACTCCCAGAGATAGCATGATGTACTGGATAATGGCCACTTTTGATGGAAGTTCACTCTCTGTTCATAACGTTTAAGTAGAAGCGTAATTCTAAAAATCTGGCCCTGGTTGTACTAGCTCACCACTTTTAAAGATTTGGCTCACCATAGGTGTACACACTCACTGTAGGCAGTGTCTTTGCCCAGGTGTTGCTGAAACTACTCTGTGAAGTCAGCATGTTTTCAGTGAATAGTGCATGTTCTCCAGTCTCAGGTACACTATGCTCCCTGTCCATCACCTGCCCCAGGAAGCTGTTCATGACAGCTGTGAGCTCTACATGCTACTTTAGATTATTTCCAGGAAGAAAAACAAAAATCAGATAAGTGAAAGCAATGTTATGAAAAATAGAACAGAAAGAAGGTTTTCCAGGCTATCAAATGTCATGCCAAAGAACTAATGTATGCCCACTTCAGAGCTAAGCTGACTAGGCAAGTATCGCCCTTTTACTGCAGAGCAAAGTAGTTACAATTAAAGCTACAATAAAAACAAAAACGAAGCCAGGCAAATTAATAGGGACAGGTGGCTTCATTCAATCTTTAGTGACAGTACCACCTCAGAGCTGAGGTTGAGTCTACTGGATTGTTAGGAATATACAGATAACAAAAGCCAAAACCCTAACCCCCCCCAAAACCTAACCTAAAAGCATTTAGAGAAGAATTGTAACACTACTGACATTTAGTACAAATATTAAAGTAGCATACGCTGATACTGCACTCTTCACATGGAAAGCATAAGAAATGCTTGAATAACAGTACAGCAATACAATATAGTGTTTTTATACATGTGTATATCTGCTTCTTCAGGCTTCTGTTTACGCAACTAAAAAATATCATTTTAAGAACAACGAAAATATATTCCTCACCTTCCTCTGTAGTACTTTTATCAGAAACCACCTACTGTTCTGCACAAATGACAGATTATGTCGACTGTAACTAGCTCTACTACAAAAGTTATGATCTGTGTTCTTAGCAGTCAGCCTATGTGTAGGTCCAAACTTAACTAAGTACCACATACTAAGGTTTACTTGTTCCACTCAAATTAGTGAAAGAGGTGAAGCTGTTTAGGTGCTGAACCTTAAGTACAGCATAACAGCAAAGAGAAGAATACATCTAAAGACATTAAACATTTTCTTAATACAGTAGGTTTTTCAATTAAAAGAAGTATCACCGAAGATACAAAAATAGTATCTTGCAAGAACTGTCTTATTTGATATGAAACACAGAAGCCATATTGTTTTTTAACAGTAATTTTTTAATGGTATGTTTTTAACCAACAAAACTGATGTTAATACAAGAATCTAAACCACATTCCAACACATTTACTCATACTGCAGCTTTGGAAATTTCTCACATAATTTTGATTATAGTATTTTTCAGTTCCTAACAAATTTCAGTATTTACTATAGGCCATTAAACAGATTTTGCCTGAAAGGAACCTATATTTAAATGATTAACGAGGAAATGTATGCAATACACAGATGTTCATTTATTACAAGCCAGTGAAAAATTTTCAAAGACACTTAATGTCACAGAGCTTGAGCTTTTAAATGAGTTTGATGCTCAGTCATTAGACCTTTCAAAGTAACAAATAAAAAAGTATATAGCATAAAGTTACCTGTCAATCTCTTCAAGGACATCAGCAACAGATATCAATGGCTTTCGTACATGTTGATGCAAATTGTGTTGTAGCAGTGGTAAGCACAGATTCCACTGGGTTGCAGAAACAACCTGAATCACTTCAGGATCTCCCAACTGAACTGCATGTTTTAAGGTTAACTCAAGATTTTTAATCAGTTCCAGCTGAGTCTACACAAATGAAAAATGAATTAGCATATATTGCATTTAATGAATACAACTTCTTATACATTCCTCCCAATTTTAATCTTAGGACTGTTTCCAACAGAAAGCAGTCCCTCAGCCAGCAGACTTTGGAAACTTTTTTTATTTAATAATTTTTTAAAAATAATTTCTTTACAAAAAACTTTTTTTTTTTTTAAATAGGCATTGTTAACTAAGGAGTATTTCTTTTAGGTACTCCATACTGCTATTACATATTTCAGGCAGAAGTCTCTCAGCTATTCCCCTTTCTTATGATAAACGGAAATTGGTAACTGTGAAATATATGTGAATTCAGAAGGCTTGCCTTCTTTTTCTTTTTTTATACTAAGCTACAAATGCAGTGTAGGAGAGGAAAAAAATAAATATTATGAATGGGATTTGCCATACTGTCTATAAAACTTGGTTCCTATTAAATCTAAAAGCAAATCCTTACCTACAGTAACAGACAATCACTAATTATTAAGTTATTTTTAGAGTTTATGTGATTAAAAAAAAGTAAAAAGGAAAAAATAAAACAAAAAACCTCTGCAACTGCATACACTGTGTAGGAATATTTAAAAATACCTAAGTATCTAAACATCCTATTTTTTATTTAAGCAGTATTAGTAGTGTTTCATATTATGAGGAATTAATGAAATTTTTTTTTCAAAAGGTGAACAGAATTTCTGAACTACAAAATGAGAACAGTCATAGATAGGAGTAAGTTTATGCACTAACACTATGGAGTTCCATGAAGCATATTCATACTTACTGGTTTAGGAACTTTTGGTGCCTCTAATAGCTGTTCTAAATTGCTCATTGTAGGCATCTATCTAATCCCGTTGATAATATTGACAATTTGATGATCTGAATTATAAATGAGTCAAGTGACTATAGAAATCCAAGAACATCCTCCCCAGTGTGATAATTTACCAGGAATAATCTGCATATCTCTGACATAAGAATTTGTATGACATCACCCATAACATGCAATAATAGTTGAGTTGGACTCCATGATCCTTATGGGTCCCCTCCAGCTCAAGATATTCTATGAAAACACCTCCCATAAATGTAAAATATGAAAACAAGAGAGTGTTGCCTTTGCATGCCTCAACGCTACCATCTCTACTCTTGGAAAGTAATATGTTATGAACCTTTATAGTCAGACAGAAGACTTGAGAGAGGAATATACAACTGTTGTTTATTTTTCACTGTTTTCTTCTTAGCAGCCCAATTAGAAAGAATATAAAGTTTAAAAGAATTTCTGATCAGTATAATGTAATTAAGACACAAAAGCCAAATGCAGTTTTCAATATTTAAGAGATTAAAACTTTTACTTTTCTCTCAAAGTTAACGAACATACCTCAACGACTCCTTTGGTATACGTCACAATTTTAGTGCTGATTTTTTTTACTTCATATTCACATTCCAGGCATTCTATTTCAATAAGTTTCCCTTGCTCCTATGAAGTATTAATATATAAAATGCTAATTCTAATAATTAAAAGGGAACACAATGAAGATTAAACCCATGCAATTACACTAATAAAGCACTGTACTTTCTTACTGAAAATCCCACTGTACTAGCTAATTAACTGAAACAATAAAACGGGAGTAGAATTTGTTGTTTGAACAGCAGTCACTTCTTACTAAGCTGAAGCTGCAAAATAACTTTATCAGGATTTTTAAAATTGTTCATTGCCAGACTTTGCAATAAGAAAACCAGCGTACACTTGATTTTTCCTATACTGTAATTTTATTTCTGTTCTAGTAGATTTTTGCTCACTAATGTTATTAATAAGGTACACAATTGGAACAAACCAGAGCTAGTCAAGACAGAAAGGATAGATCTTGACGGGTAGTGCAACTTTTAAGTGAAAAAAGAGATGAGATTTTTAACACCTCAGGAAAGATCTGGCTGTTAAATCATACAAGTTGTATGTATGGATCATCTAAGATACTTTGTATTTGGTTTCATATGGCGCAGTAGGAAAAGACAGATAGCATCTCCATTCGCCATTCATTATGAACTATTATCAAATTACTCAGCATGACCTTTGTTAATTTAACATCCCCAGACTGGAAAACAGATGAGATCTTGAAAAACTTAGATGAATGTAGAACTGCCATGATCTTGTAATGACAAATACGTAAGAGAGATGGAATTCATGTTATTGCTGAGAAATTTGTCAGTATTGGCAAAAGCCAAGGAACTGGAACTTGATATAGATTCCTCTCACTCTACCATGAAGAGGTCACTGTCAAAATGATGCCAGGCAATCTGAAGATGGTCACTTAAACACCCACTAACTCTAAGGGAGAAGAGAAGGCTGAAATAGTAGCAAGGCTTCTCCACTGCTGCTTCAGAGGGGATACTTGCTATTACTGTCTATATGAATACTCAGACTAATTCCTTGTGACTCTTTGATCTAGGGGATTTAAACACATCTTCCAGTGGAATGCCATGGAATTGTGTATGATTTTAGACTTGTGGGAAATTTTCAGAGAAAATGGGCCTGAAGCAGACACTTGAAATAAAAAAATTTCAGTGAGGAGAAGTAAAATTTACACTACAAGTAACTCAAAATAGGATCGCTATAATAGAAATTTGGAAATACATTTTGAAATTTCTTTGGCAGTATTTGACACTTATATTTCCTTGCATACACATTTCAGATGAAAACTGAAAAGTTACTCATGGGGATCACAACACAACCAGGCACGTTTTCATGCATTTTTGTATCTGAAAAACATACTGATTTTCTGAATACAGTTCTGTTTCTCAACGGTGTACTTGTTTTGGCTGGGATAGAGTTAGATTTCTTCATAGTAGCTTGTATGGGGCTACATTTTGCATTTGCGTTGGAAACAGTGTTGCTAATGCAGAGATGTTTTCTTTACTCCTGAGCAGTGCTTACACAGCGTCAAGGCCTTTTCTGCTCCTCACCATACCCCACCAGAGAGTAGGCTGGGGTTGCACAAGGAGTTGGGAGGGGACACAGCCAGGACAGCTGACCCCAACTGACCAAAAGGATATTCCAGACCATAGGACATCATGCTCAGCAATAAAAATGGGGAGGAAGGTTAGCGGGGGGGCTGCTGCTCGGGGACTGACTGAGCATCAGTTGGTTGATGGTGAGGAATTGTTTTCATTTGCATCACTTATCTTTTCTTGGGTTGTACTTTGCTCTCTGCTGGTTTTTTTGTCATCTTTTCCTTACAATATTATTATTATTGTTATTGTTGTTGTTGTTATTGTTGTTGCTGTTGTTGTATCTCAACCCACAAGTTTTCTCACTTTTACCCTTCCTACTTTACCCACCCCACTGGGTGCAGGGGAGTGAGCAAGCAGCTGTGTGGTGCTTGCTTGCCAGCTCGGGTTAAACCACAAAGGAGAAGGAAGAGAAAAAACAAATCTCAGAGCCAGCTGGACGTAAGAATCAAAAAGGGCATACACATTGAAAGACCAGTTATTACAGAGACCACACAAAATTTTAATCTAAGAATACCCCTACAGTAACATTATAATAAAATTACTACAGAATAATAAAAATTATTAAATGTTAGTAAATAAAAAATCAATAGTTTGCTGGAAAATGAATCATTCCTACTAAAGAAAACTGGGAATTGTATAGGAACAAACACTATCAGAAAAGAAGCACACAAAGGAAAGGATTAAGGAGTGCAGTTTGCAGTACAATGTCTCCATATTCCTCGCTCCAATGAGAGAACTATATTGCTTAAGTCCTACCTTCCAGAAAAGGTAACAACTTTGGGCCTTTTTTTCGGCAAGGTTTTTTGAACTCCTCCTTTCATCAGTCCCCTAATCATGCTCCAGACAAATGCTTTGTTTTCTCCTCATTAGAATTAGAATTTGTATGCTGTTCTGCAAGGTTGGTATTGTACTCAAAGACTGAAGTGAATGTACATAACATTAACTGCTTTTAGAGCTTACATCCTGGTGACCAATTACAATCTGAATGGGTAAACTGGTTAAATCTTCAAAACCTGCAGGCAGCATTTAACTTCCAATCAAACTGTTCCACAGATAACATTTAAAAAACATAGGCAAAAATTTACAGTTAAAGTTTTGCCAAAACTAACTGCACTACTAATTACCCTATTCTACCTATATCCTACCTTCTGACCTTATATCTCTCTACTTCAGGAATAGATCACTTATCCAAGTAATTATTTATATTAATGAATATATAAACAATACAGAGATGGACAGAAGATCCCAGAACCATCAGTACTATTTTTAAAGTATAATCACAATGTGGGGGTGGGGGGTGTTAAAAAAAAACAACAAAACAACTGTAATTAATTATAATACTTACAGTAATCCCAGCTCTCTTCAAATCAAGTATACAATCATATGCAAGCTTAACGCAGTTTACTTTCATAGAAAAACGAGCTAATTCCAGAATCAAAGGAATCCTTAAAAAATAAAAAAGTCACTTCAGAGAATCTGATATTGCTCTTTTATGGAATTAGAAAAACACTATATAAGAGCAACTTTGTGCAATATATCTGAAAACCCTGAAGTCATCTGAATATTAGAGGACATGTGATTATACTAGTAATGCTCACAATTAACAGAAAAAGGAAAAAGATTAAAGTTGGCTACATGAAAAATACCAAAGTTCATCTGTTTATGGAAAATAATTAGTATGCACAAACTGTTCCTGAAGAACATAAAAAACACAGAATGAAATGTACGCAGCACAAAGATGCTGAAATAGCAATCAAAGATTGCAGGTAATTCTGTCAACTGGCACACAAAACAGTCAAATCCATTGGTCAGTTATTTAGGAACTAGGAACACAGAACACACACAGTTGGAGACTGTATTCTAAATGTTTGGATCTCCGTAAATAACCAAATGAGCATAGTGTACTCTCTGGGATAGGAGAAGTAATGAGATATCTGAATATTGTCAAAGAAGATTGACTTTAACAAGTAAAAATGTAGTATTACTTCCATAAGTAACAGCTGTGATATAACTACTGGAATAGAGAGTTCAATTTAGTCTGCATTTCCGAATTCTGTTGAAGAATTGGGAAAGGCCCCAAGAAAACCTAAAAATGAACTAAAGTCTGAAAAGCACTTGTCAGTTCTAAGACCTTTTAAAAATCTCATTTTATCAACAAGAAAGGGTTATGGAAAGATTTAATGACGTTATACAAACAGCCATATGGAAGAAGATATTTAATGTTGGGTTCCTTAATAAAGCCTAATAGGACCTTTGTCTTTTTTTAAGATGACCTAAGCATTAACACAACGCAAACTGTTATAACTAAGTACAAGTTCACTCTGTTCAAGGTCAATGGGTGGAAGCAGGATCAACTTCAGCATTAACTTTCATGGGGCTATGACAAGTAAAACTCACTTCACACTGAGAAGAGACGCTGGAGGTACATCATATTGTTTCAAAAGTACATATAAAGAATTCAGATTTGCGGTGGCATCACTTGGAAATTCATTTGTGTCCCACTGCCTGCAATATATTAGGAATTGATCATAATTTTTCACAGGAAATATTATTGCATTAAAAATTTGAAATAAGACTCCTAACTTTAGAGTGGATGGCTCTTAGACCAATGTATGAGTGGGATGCCTGGATTTTGAAATATCAAAGAAAAAAAAAGAAAAAATCTAGTCAACAAAACCTCCTTCAGTATGCCAAGTAAGTTACTCAGAGACAGCCAGATACTGAAGCACAAAGAACATTCCAGCGTGAGAATTAATACTTCAGACAGTAAATTTTATTCCAGAAGCAAAGAAAAATGGTGTGCAAAACTCCTTCCCTATAAGATCAACATAAATTAATCTATTGTTACTAAAAAAAGAATTAACACTTTTAAAATTGGGGAAGTGTTGAGACATTGAAAAAATAAAATTAAATGACATTTTGTTATGAAGCCTAATTTTTTGAATTGTTTTATGCTTTTAAAATTTAAAAGTTTAAAAAGTATTACGCTTCCCATCCTTGTGATTCATGCATTATATTTTAGGTGTGATTTCCCCACTTCATCTTTGCTCTCTTAAACATGACTTGTGTACCGAACCACAATCTGTTGGATACAAAAATATCTTTCAGTCTCTTAAATTCTTTCACCTGAGAATATCTGTACAACACACTATTCCCTACATTCCCAAAGAACTATCTCACTTTTCAGCTGAGGCTGACATCTAGACAGGCCCGACAGTTACTACCCAAACTGTCATTATAGTTTTCCTTTTGAGAAATTAATCTTTGCAGTAGGTTCTTCTACTGGTATATGCGATACCAGAACCTGACCCTACCTCTGTAATATCACGCATCAAAGTACAAATGGAAGGATACATTTTAATACTTACAATTTTAACATCTGCATTTTATAAATAACCAGAAAATGGATGGAATTTTGTATTTCCTTCTCTACCTGGGAAATATCCATCAGTTTGTGATATACCTATAAAATAAAAATTTAATTATTAATTAACTGACTAAATAAGCAAACAAAGGACAGACATTCAACAGGGCTAAAATAAAGCAGGTATATTGACTATAGGCTTTTTCATGGACTTTAAGGGCAGTGAGGCTACTACGATAATCTGTGTTGTTCTGCACAGATCACCTAGTAGAGCTATACTAATCGTCACATAGTGAGGATCGGAAGTATTAGCAAAAATCTAAATGTGGAACTAACATCTGAGCTAGAGTTCCAATTAATGCATTTTTAATAATACCTTTGGATAGCACTTATTCTGAAATCATCTCATCCAGCTACAAGAAATGATCCCCATTCAAATTTATCTGTAACTATAACAAAAAATATTATGAAGAAGTGACAATAAACTGCAGTTACTTGAATTTAACTGTAAAGTTACACACTAAATGTGTGCACGTAATTTCTTCTGACTCTCTCATGCTGACTGTCCACAGCAATCAGTACTGATTAATTAAGCTGTACTGCAACATTAAGTTTTGCAGGACTTAAGTATGCTTTTACTAAAGCACTCAATAGTATGGATCATACTTCTGTAGCCCTGCTGAGACACACAGCCCAAGTACAATTTTAGAACTACTTTATACTCCTGTTTAAGGCCACTGCCAAATAGCTTTACTCAACACTGCATCTAAAAAATACAAAAGTCATTTTGAGCTTGCTTAAATGTTATTGCTTCGTTAATATCGCACCTCTGGAAGGTTGTATATTGGTTCTCTTAAATCAAATATTAGACAACTTTATATTATAAACATACGCTCTTGAAATGCAGTGATTGGGAGTGGACAGAAAAAGACAATAGACAGTGTAGCAGAATGAAAGAAAATAGGACTGCGTGCAACTTCCAAGTTTTATTTGCCTATTTCTGCTTTTGCCACATTCGTCTTCACCCTCTTATTTCCCAAATTAAGGGCATGCAAGAAATGTGAACTATTGTCATATGCTCCGATTCCTAGAACTATTTATAGAGCTCAAGTTGGGTCATTTCAGTACTTATCAGCATGAGAAAAGTCAACAGATGCTAAATATGCCCTCAATGGCATAAGGCAGGTTAAGTTGCACCCACTACATCTTCTATGTTAATAGTAATTATTTCCAAACAGAATTTTTAGGGTTAGCAACAGTTATCCCAATGGTATTATGTTTTATTAAAATAACACAGAGCAGGAAGGAAACAACATATTTAACAATTATAACTATGATCTTATGAAATGTAGAGAAAACTCCTGTCTTACTGGGAGTTTAAAATATTTTACAGCATTACCATTAGAGAAAATATCTGAGAGTATTTATCTGGAACATTTTCCTTAATAAAGATTGCTGCAGTAGATGAAAACTCTTTTGCTTCTTTCAGTTTTGAAGCATCGAGGAAGCACTCAAGTAAATTTCTGCAGATCAAATAAATATTTGTATTAAATATTTATTAATGCTTTCTGAAATAATTCTTATTTATATTTTCTCAAGAGACTGTTTATATTCAAGGTACCCCTCCTAAATGCAGTACAAGTGATTACTGCTATAAAGCACTGACTCAACACAAAAGACATCCTCTGACTTCTACATCTTTGTTTCTTCCAGAGATATACAGCTGTTAACATACATTTATTGCAGATCACAAAAATAATCTTGGAAAAGGAGACTTTTGTGAAAACTTTTCTCAACAGGACACCTGGAATTAAAACAATACATTTCTGTGAGATGTATTCTAAGATTCTCCCTTAACTACTGGAAAGGCTAGTATTTCAAAAGCATCTAGGAAAAGAAAATTATTAATGTCGGGAACTGCAACATATCTACTGGATTTTCAATACTTTATCTGATTTAACTGGAAAAGAGCCTGTGATTCCATTAAATAAATTAACAACAACAATAGTAATAATAAGAAAAAATAAATGCTACCATTAGTTTTATAACACAAACACATTGTGTGCACTTGCTGGTTCTCATCAATGCCTCAGCAAGAGTATGTTTGGTACAAAAAAAACACATGCACAGTATTCTAGATAACCTTTAGCATACCCTTTGGAATGTTTTGTTACTTAATTTTTTATTTCCCTCCAGTTTCAGCTTATAAAGAAAATGCTCCATAGCAATAAACCATCAGTCACAGATCAAAGAAACAGACAAGTTCACAAAGAGAAAGGAAAAAACTGTGGCAGAAGTGTAACAGGAACTGGAAACAGTCTGTATAATACCAGACCAAAACACCTCTGAGAAGAGGCTGTCTGACCTTGAAAAACTACATGGACACTCTTCATTTTGCACATAAAACTGTTTCTCTCAGTAGAGATATCTCAAGGTTTATCCTCCAGCTTTACTGATGAAATGTAAGAATGGTAATACATTGATATTGATACACTACTTATTTCCAATTATTATCAAATAATTGGTAATAATGCAAATGTGTATATTAGTACTTATAGCAAACTGGGTTGATTGTGGGGATTTTTTGACTTCCATTTTAATCTTGCTTAGGGAAAAAAAAAAACATTCGGTGCAGTTCTAAAAGTAAAATTACCAACAACAAATTAATTTGCTAGCAGAATCAGGTATTATAAAAACATCTATGTTCTAACTTTCTGTATTCCTTACAATCTTTAAATTAAAAGATGAGAGCTGAGACTCGACGTCACCTTTGCCTCAGTCTTCACCAGAAAGGTCTCCCAGGCCTTGTGCCTGGTGAAAGCATTCAAAAAATTCAGTAAAGCAGACCTACTGAAAAGGACCTGGGAGTCCTGGTGGACAGCCAACTGAGCACCAGCCAGCAGCGTGCTCTGGAACCGAAGGCGGCCAACAGCATCCTGGTCTGTATTAACAGGAGCACAGACAGTAGCAGATCACAGAGGCATGTGCCTATAGGGAGGCAGGTCACTGAGAAGAGGGACCCAGGCTCTCTACTAAGGTGAATGGCAGGAACACAAGTGACAATGGGTGTACACTGGAACAAGAGAGGTTCAGCGTGGTAATAAAGAAAAACTTTCTGTCCAAGAGGACAGTCAAGCAGAGTTGCTGCAGCTCAGAGAGCTTGTGCAGTCTCCATCTATGACTGTTTCCAGACCTGACTGGATAAAGTCCTAAGCCTGATCCCACAGATGACCCAGCTTTGAGCAGGAGGTTGGATTACCCATCTCATGAGGTCTGTTCCCACCCGGATTGCCTAGTAATCCTAAAGTATATGCTATATCTCTAGACATCATCTGTCAGGATTATTCCAGATGTCATCTGTTACATTGGTTTTTTTGAAGCAACATTGTACCTGTGTAATGAACTTGTCTTAAACTTTTGGAATAGCTTGTGAAAATAGATACCTTCACCCTTGGTTCAATTCCACTGTGTATTCTCTAAGTCTTAGAGCTTCCCATTAGCAATAATTTTCTGCTCAGCCAACATTATTTTTCTTGTGATTTATTTTTACTGATGTTTTGGATATTATTTGTTGCTTCTTTCACTGGAATTAAATACTGAAGAGGCAGTAAATCTGCCTGCTTGTTGACTAGGTTGCTTTCTAACATTACTTTTCCTTACTGACCATACAGTTATGAATATCTTAGCCTACATGTGCTGCTCAATCCAGAAACGTCTGTTCTCACTAGCAAAGACTTGAAATTATCTAACAGACAGCTCTTTCTCTTAAAATTTATACCTCAGTAAAATATGAACTGAAATCAGAGATTGCAAATCAGATACTATCAGTTCAGATGCTTTAAAATTTGTTCCTTAGATTTATTCTAGAAAAACTTAACATACAAAACAGTGTGGCCAGCACAGCAGGACTAGGGCAATGACTGTCCCCCTGCACTGGTGAGGCCGCACCTTGAACACTGTGTTCAGTTTTGGGCCCCTCACTACAAGACAGACATTGAGGTGCTGGAGCGTGTGAAGGGCAACCAAGCTGGTGAGGGGCCTGGAGCACAAGTCTTAGGAGGTGCAGCTGAGGGAGCTGAGGTTGTTTAGCCTGGAGAAAGGGAGGCTGAGGGGAGACCTTATCGCTCTCTACAACTACCTGAAAGGAGGGTGTAGCGAGGTGGGTACTGGTCTCTTCTCCCAAGTAACTAGTAATAGGACGAGAAGAAACAGCCTCAAGTTGTGCCCGGGGAAGTTTAGATTGGATATTAGGAAACATGTCTTCACCAAAAGGGTTGTCAGGCGTTGGAACAGGCTGCCCAGGGAAGTGGTGGAGTCACCATCCCTGGAGGGTTTAAAAGATGTATAGATGTGGCACTTAGGGACATGGTTTAGTGGTGGACTTGGCAGTGTTAGGTTAACAGTTGGACTCGATGATCTTAAAGGTCTTTTCCAACCTAAATGATTCTATGATTCTAAAACCAAGTGAAACTCTGCCAAAAGGTCTAACTCTGAATATCAGATCTGTAAACCTACAACTATATTTAAACAAAAGTAACATTAGGACCTTATTTCTGCCTGAATTTATAGTAATAAACTTTCTTCTCCTTAGTGAACAGCTGTCAGAGACATTGAGCAGATACTAGCATATGCCTTATACATCTTATTTACCATTCACCTGAAGTTCCACAGCACAGTTTCACTTTTAATCTAAGTCAAGGAATTAATAATTTAAGTCTTTCAGTTAGATTAATTAAAATGATACAATAATCTGGGCACACACATAATTTATACAATTATACCCTCAAAAGAAGACAGCATCAGTCTTAAATATATGCAGCCACTCCATAAAAAAAAATGACACATTTCTCCCAACTACTATCAACTCTATACTACCGAGATGCTTGAGCAGGAGGGTTGGGCTAGGTGATCTTGAGGGGCCCCTTCCAACCTCAACCATTCTGTGAAGATGGCAGAACCGGGGGCCTTTCACTGAGAAAATGAATGCTTTGTTATAAGTCAGGAATGTTAACTCAAGCAATTTAGTCAACCTCCATTATCAAAGGCTCTCACATTCTAAAGAATTAAAGGAAAACTGATCTTTTAACCAGGATCCCATATTTACTAGGAAACTAGTTTCCAAGACTATTTTGCTAAAACCCTCTACTCTCTCTGAAGAAAACTCCTTCACACATTTTTTTTTCTTAGCAGAAGTTACCACGTTTAAACATGAAAATAAATTCTACCATCTGAACAACCCACTAATGATGTGTGAAAAAATAAGTGTGCAGGTGTCGTATATACACCATTCAACATGCAATGGGAAGTCAGATTGAGACCTTCCATACATAGCTCAAACAAACAAGGATATTTTCAATAGATATACAATATGCTTAAATAATTATCAGTGTAATATGTTAATATGTACCTTTCTGCTATTCTCATTATGGAAAAAAGTATTTAAAGGCAACATAGCAGAAAGTATTAATTTATTCAGTCACTTAAAACCCAGCAGTTAGAGCAGAAAGTAACAACATACATGTCTATTTAAAAATTCTGTATTTGTACCTACCTTTTAAAATTACATTTAATGACGTTGCATTTTTCATTTCCTTATACACGCAATAAGGACTTTGAGTCATGCTTAATAAGAACATCCCCCCATAAGAAATGGGGAAAATAACTACAATGTACTTCTTCAGCCACGAATTTTTGTCAGTGAAATATCAATTGCTAAAGATTCTGACTAGAATTATTTAATTCAGTGTAAATTACATTATACACACATACACTGAACAGTATGTATGCAGAAAAACCTATGTATTTCCTAAATAAAATATGAAATTGGCTGACAAGTTTCAGTTATGACAGACATAAATGTGGAAGGCATTTTTATCCAATGACTAATCTCTTCCCTAAAAATTATTAGACTTTTAATTCTAAATTTTTTGCATAATACTTAAAGCTATTCTGTGAATTCATCTTGTTGGGAGCTTTAACTCCTGAATAACAATCTATTTCCCAGAAAGAAAACCTGTTGGTTTAAATCTCAATAGCTTTGTTTATGTAAGTGTCCTGGTTTCAGCTGGGAAAGAGTTAATTTTCTTTCTAGTAGCTGGCATAGTGTTATGTTTTGGATTTAGTATTACAATAATGTTGATAACACTGATGTTTTCAGTTGTTGCTAAGTAGTGTTTATACTAAGTCAAGGACTTTTCAGCTTCTCATGCCCAGCCAGCAAGAAGGTTGGAGGGTCACAAGAAGTTGGGAGGGGACACAGCGAGGACAGCTCACCTAAACTGGCCAAAGGAATATTCCATAGCATATGATGCCATGCCCAGTACATAACTGGGGGCAGTTGGCCGGGGACAGGGCCAGATCACTGCTTGGGAACTAACTGGGCATCACTTGTTTTGTATATTCCAATTCTCTTATTGTCATTTTTATTATTATTATTTATTATTATTATTATTATTGTCGTGGTTTAACCCCAGCCAGCAACTAAGCACCACGCAGCAGCTTGCTCGCTCACTCACTCCCCCCCATCCAGTGGGATGGGGGAGAAAATCGGGAAAACAAGTAAAACACGTGGGTTGAGGTAAGAACGGTTTAATAGAACAGAAAAGAAGAAACTAATAATGATAATGACAACACTAATAAAATGACAACAGTAATAATAAAAGGATTGGAATATATAAATGATGCGCAGTGCAATTGCTCACCACCCGCTCATCGACACCCAGCTAGTCCCCGAGCAGCGATCCCCCATCCCCACTCCCCCCAGTTTATACATTAGATGTGATGTCACATAGTATGGAATACCCTGTTGGTCAGTTTGGGTCAGGTGCCCTGGCTGTGTCCTGTGCCAGCCCCTCCAGCTTTCTTGCTGGCTGGGCATGAGAAGCTGAAAAATCCTTGACTTTAGTCTAAGCACTACTTAGCAACAACTGAAAAAAAACATCAGTGTTATCAAAATTCTTCACATACTGAACTCAAAACATAGCACCTTACCAGCTACTAGGAAGACAATTAACTCTATCCCAGCTGAAACCAGGACAATTATCATCATCATTATTTTCTTCCTTTCTGTCCTATTAAACTGTTCTTATCTCGACCCATGAGTTTTACTTTTTTTCAATTCTCTCCCCCATCCCACTGGGTTGAGCGAGTGGCTGCGTGCTGCTTAGTTGCCAGCTGGGGTTAAACCATTACAGCAAGTTATTCTCTTTTTCATAACTTTTGGGCTCTTATTTTGCCTAAGACTGGTTAAAAGAAGACCTATTTCATTTATGCTTTGAAACATTAGGCCAAGCAGTATATCTAAATTAGCAGGGGCAGCCTTTTATTTAATACAGAAGAAAACCACATATAATACTAATTAGAAAGGAAAAAGCTTGATCTAAATGAATTACATTGATAAGAACCATACAGTACCAAATTATACATTAAAGCATGTGACCGACATAAAAAGCACATCACTACTGATGACAATTCATCTCTCTATTCTTAATTCCTGTATTTTCAATACAAATACTTATTTGGTCACTGATTTTTCATAAAGTTTCATTTCAACATACAGTTATGGGTTAACAAGAGGAAAAAATAGTAAGAAAGATAACTTAGGTTAATATATATAAAATCTTCATAATGGAAAGGAAATTAGAAGGCATCCTGAATATGTTCTCACAACCTTACCAGGCTGTTTCTTTCTCTTTAGGGATCAGAGGACAGAAGAGATCTTTATTCATCTATTTAAATGTTATGTTTCCTTATATGAAGAAAATAGTTCTTAAAGAAAATGGAAGTTTGTCTTTCTCCACACTTAAAAGGACAGCACATAAGCAATGACTCCAACGCTACATCCAAAATGACTGTGATATTCAGACTGGACCTAGGGCCCAATTGCCTCTGCCACTAAAATTTTAACCTCAAAGTAAATATTAAAATGAAGCACCTTCTATGTTTAAGTGTACATTTTATGTATTAAGCTTTCCACAATAAATGTATCTACAATGTTACCAATTAAACATAGATTATCAAAGGCTACCTCAGGTGGCAGCCATATGTACAAGAGGACTACAGGATGCCCATATGAAAAGATGTGATTAAACTTACATCATGAGTTCTGCTCTCCATTCATTGTCCTGCTCTTCGGTTTGGTTTAACACTTTAACAATCTGAGAAAGGCTGGGAATAAGACAATAGCGGAATCCAGGCTTAAGATATGGCCTCACAAGTTGCCAGTAAAGAACTGAGGCATTATATATCAAAAAATAATATCTGAAAAACAGGAATCAAGAATTTAGTATTTCATGGACTTAGATAAACATAAAATTACAGACAGAGTCTTTTAAGACACTTTTGAGAAGCAAAACCTGGAACTTTTCCTATGTGTTTAGATAAGAACCAATCCTGACTATGAACTGAGAACACAAGTACAGCACAAGAAGAATACAGTAACTCTTGCAACTATACTCTACCCAGTAATTAACCACTTAAAATAAGCTAACATGGTGCTCTCCTTCTACAGAGCATAAATATAAAAGGGGAAGAAACGCTTAGTGATATCCTAAGCGGCCTTAAACATGTTGATTCATCTCATTCAATTAAGACTGTTCAGTATTCTTATATTGTTGCAGCACGCACAGCAGTTACAGAAGTGCGGTAACAAAATTGAAGGAAAATCCACAAAAGCAAAAAACAAACACAACTCCAGGTACCTAATGAAAATCTGAGACAAACAACTATGAAAACCTAACTCAGTAACATTTCCTGAGATTTAAAGAGTCAAACCTATCAGTAGGGCCCACCTTCGATCATGGCTGGCAAAGTCTATCGCCTTCATAAAAAAGAGCACAAACTTCTCAAACTCTTCCTAGAACAGAACAAAAAAATGTTAATGCAATTTGAATATTTTTTTTTAAATCAGTACATTATTTTCCTATTTCAATATGTTCACATCTCATAGTTTTTATTTTCAGACCAACCTCAGATAAAACATGCTGCCATAGAAACAGAATAACTAAAAATCAGTAGCATTGCCTATTACTATGTTTTCCTGATTTCAAATTTTAAGATCATATTTGTAGTTTCTTTCACTTCTGCCAAACTTTAATTATCAGGACTAAAATTTTCCAGAACTGCAAAGCTGCGTACTTTTTAAGCTTTCAGTAAAGAAAGTTCAGAAACATCCAAGAGCACAGCCAGGGGAAAAAAAAAAAAATATTGGCTTGTCCCATTAAAAAATGTGAGCTATTTTTCTTCAGAAAATCAACAAGAATTTGTCAACTGAATGGTGTGTTAGGCATGCTCTTTTTATCATTAAAGCAGCTGGGAAGCAGCTTTTCAGAGGAGGACCCGGGGGTCCCGGTGGACACCAAGCTGAACACAAGCCAGCAGCATGCCCTTGTTGCAAAGGCAGCTAACGGTATCCTGGGCTGCCTTAGGAGGAGTGTTGCCAGCACCTGGAGTGCTGTGCCCAGTTCTGGGGTCCCCAGTACAAGAGGGACATGGACACTGTGGAGAGAGCCCAAAGAAGGGCCGCAAAGATGATGAAGGGACTGCAGCATCTCTCATATGAGGAAAGGCTGCGAGAGCTGGGACTGGTCAGCCTGGAGAAGGCGGCTCAGGGGAGATCTCATCAGTATGTACAAATACCTGAAGGGAGGGTGTAAAGACGATGAATGGGATTGTAAAAAGGGATTTTTGAAAGCCGAAATGAAAGATGCAGTGGAAACAGCAAAGTAGAGGTGGAACTGGATGGGCAGGAAGGGGATGACACCAGAAAGCTCTCTAGAGTGAGACAGAACAACTAAAAACTCTGAGAGTTGGGACTGATTTACTGGACTCTGGGACTGGTATAAGGCAGCTACTGAGCAATAAGTGGGAACTGCCTAGATAAAGAGAAAACCAGTATTAAGAGCCTGAGAGTGTGACAGATGTGCTCGACCCCCCCTTAACCAAGCCAGCAGCAGTTTGGTATAGGCTCCAAAGGAGGTCATAGCCAGGCCAAGAACTCCTCAAGGAAACCCACAAAGGAGCAGAGCTACACAGTGGAAGTTGTGGGTACAAGGAGTCTTGTGCATACCTCTCCCATTGTATGCAATTTGACTACAAGTCAACCACTTTATCCCATAAATATGACAGCCTAAGTGAGCTGCCTTTGAGCTCTCCCTGCTAGGCAGTGTGGCTGCATGGAGGTGATCTCCAGCAACGAGATCTTTTACCAGCGACAGATTATTGCATGAGCCCAATTTGAGTTCTCCCTGGATGGCAACTGCACTGCATGCCAGGCAACTCTCCCCTTGAGCAGGGATGCCTCTCAGTGTTAAGATATATCAGTCATTTAGCTTAAATAAGCAAGTTTTAAACAGAATGAATCACTTAAAGTTATAATGTTGTGTGAGTTATAAGGTGTTTGCTTAGCTTTACTTACTTAGCATGAGTAGCTAGATTTGCTGAAGCCTAGGCCGCAAGCTGTAAACTTTCACTTGGATTTACTGTGCCTACTTAGTCAAAACAGCGGCCTCCAGAGCCAGGGTAAATCAAAAGATAAGGAGGCTTCAAGGCTACAACCATCAACAGCACCTGCAACTCAACAAGATAACAAATGGCTTGTCTGGAGACAGTGAAGAAATCCAATAAGGAGTCAGAAGATCTCAGACCAGAATCACTATTGGACCAAAGGGCCCATGGAAGGCATGTGAAGAGAGTGTGAAGAATGCGTAAGGGGCAGGTGAATGGTCTGTAAGGGTATAATTGCCCAGGACTTTCTTCATTCTGGTTCTTCCTCTCCTCTGCTTCTCCTCCTCCCATCACCCCCACCTCCAGGGGCACCCAGCTTGAGCTGATCCTGCTACTGTACCACTCTATTAAATTATTTCTTTTTATAAGACTCAATGCCTGAAAGTCTGTTTCAGGAAACCAAGGGCTCGAACTTCAGAGTGAACTAATGCTGGACACCTGGATGGATCGGTAAGTGATTAACAGCATGCTAAACTTCGAAATCCTAACTAAGTGATATAAAGGATTGATTGTGCACATATAATCTTTTAGGCATAAACCACTGACCAAGTCTGAGACTAAGTCTGGATCCAGCCGCACCCAAACTCCTCTCTGAGATGGAGTTTAGAAAGCAAGGGATCCATTCTGAACCTCGTGACTCAACGAGAGGTTTTCCTTACCCTTTGAATCTTTTAGATATAAACCGTTGATCAGGTCCGAGACTAAGACTGGACCTACCCACCCCTAAGCTCCATCAAGAATTTAGAAAGCAAGGGGGTCCATTCTGAACCTTGTGACTCAACAGGAGGGTCTCTCTCACCTTTTTGCATCTCCAATCTCCGTACAAATCATGGAAAATTGATTCTAACTCAATTTTCCTTTGTATGTTTATCCCATGCAGTAAGTAACAGAGTGAACCTTGCCATCGAACTCTGTTAAGCTGCACTTTTACAAATTCTTTAAGTGATCTAAAACACTCATCCATGACAGAGAGGTATTAGATACTAACATAGAAAAGTTGCACTTGGCCCTTAAGAATATAAGCATCTTAATCAGCTAACAAGGATTCCTTAGGATAGAAACCAAAATAAGGACAAATTTATCTTTTCTAAGTGAATGATAATTACTGGTTATACAGCATGAGATGTTGTGCCACTCCTATTTTCATAAATGATCTAGGAGCACAGCAGTGAAAAAACTTTACAACTGATACAAACTGTATCTTAAAAACACATTACAACACACAGCACAAAGAACCAAGTTATGATTGCACATACTGGGATGGTTCTTAACTTCCAAGAAGTTAACAAGAGTCAAGAAGGAAACAGCAAAATTTGGCTCTAAGATTTAGAAAACATCACAGAATTGTTTGTTTAATTTAGAAACATAAAAGGCTAACTGGACATTAGAAAATACTTTTCAAATGTGTATGAAGTTTTAAAAGGACAACAAAAGGATCAGTAGTTCTGCACATGCACTCAGAGAAGGCAGAGAAAGTACAGATAACGTAATAGGGAAAAGATTCTAGCTTGAAAGTTAATTCAAACACTTTATCCAAAGAAACTACAGAAACATCTGTCAGAGAAATTTGTGAACACAAACAACACAAACATCTGTTAAGGCCATTTTAGGTGGTCAGATACCATTGAAAAATTGTCAAAGCTGACTGACCCCAGTATGAGCACAAGTAAAATACCGAAGACAGAAAACAGATCCCACTCCATCTTAAATTCAGCAGGAGGTAAAAACTGCTCATCATGTATGGACACGGTATCACTGCATAGAAGCTTTCAGAAGCAGAAGTATCCTGCTAAGTGGCTACCAAAAAGCTTCATCTCTCATTTCAAAAGCCACATCCAAAGTACTACATGGAAAGGTTACTGATCAGTGGTGGAACCACACTGCCACAGAAGAGAAATGAACTGTACAACCTCTCTGAGGGCCCCTTTAGTCCTCCATTTCCCACAATTCTGTGAAATGCTTTGTGTGATCCTGAATAAAACTGGTAACTGTTTTACCAGTTACAGCTAAATTTGGTCTGAAAGTATTGTATCAATGTAAAAAGTGAAAAGTTGACTTTAAAACAATCAACTGCCTGAAAAATTTTGCAAACATTTTTTTTTCCTCCCCAAAATATTTGCAATATTAGTCTAATTCAGTTGGTAAGTTTTTTTTACTCCCAAACTACCTGTTAATATATTTTCCTTTAATTGTTCCCACAGTCCTGGTTACCCTTGTGTATTTTAAATGACTGAAAGCAATACATAAAAACCTAAGAAGAAATACTCTTAAAAACCGGCTTAATATAATGCAACCTTCATGATTTCTCACCAAATTATCTGTAGAGAGTGGAGTGTGCAACTGGCCTTGGCACAAATATGCTCTGCCAAGAAACTGGTTCACAGGAAATCTTGTTTTAAAATACATCTGTAGACAGTCACTGCTCATTTCCAGATATCCCAGCTAAGACCAAAAAAAGCATTTTAATATTTAAAAAAAAAACGCAACAAATACTTAACTAAGAATCGTTAGGTTTTAAAAATGCATGCCTACTGAAAGCGTAACATCTAACTGCATACCAGTATGCAAACAACGTTCCATAAAGCTGTGTATCAGATCTGGTACAAACCCATTAAGATTTAATATTTAAATCTAGAATTTTGTCATTCCAAATGTATAGAAAAATAGCTCGTTTATTTAACAAAGCTCCTGAATCACTTGGTCATAGAACCCCTTACAGTATACGAAAAAAGTTTCCTTTTTTAATAGCCATTAACAGAATTGTTAACATAAAAGCAAAATTCTTAGTAGAATTTTTTTTTTAAAAGGATGGGTATTAGCCAGCAGGATTTTCTATGGATGTCAATGTTGGACCTCAATTTTCAGATAACAGATAGAATTTGAGTGGCTTGCAGCTTGGAAAAAAACAATAATGTTTTATTAGAAACTCTGTCTACTTGAAATCCAATCATTTGTACCCATGGATTAAAAATTTAAAAATACTTCAAAATCAAGAACCTCTACCACATTTTATAGAAGTGAGCTCACTTAGCAACAATCTTTCACAATTAGAATCTCACCTTTTCTTCTTTTGCCCAGTAGGGACTGTTCAAAAACACATTTTCTTCAGTCATAACCAAATGGCTAACATCAGTTTTCCATAACAAGAAAAAAACAGACATGGCAAACTATTTTATATTGCTATGGTATAACTTGCATATTTTTGTCTAATTATAAACTTCACAAACCACAGTGTGCTGTGAAAGAATTGATAATTTAGAGGCCGAGTTTTAACTGAAAATGCATGTTTAAACAGTTGTTCTCCAAAACCAGAAGAGTGTAATATTTTTCACAGGTACCTTTGGGAATATTTTTAAGTAGGAACTTTAACAGCTGTAAATACAACATGTCATATAAATGTTTTTGTTCAATGTAGGTAAACTACCTAAACTACAAACCTGAAATGCTTGTTCAGCACATAAAACATATAAGTCCGTGCTGAAGTTATCTGATGAGTCAAGTGCAGATTTTCCCTGACTGGCTGATTTGATCAACTCATAAGCATTCTTCAAAGCCTGAACATCTGAAATAAAAAAAAGAATAAGGAATTTAACGGACAATTTATGCTTCAAGTTGGACTGACAGACATGACTGCATTATTTCAAGTGAACTATATGGCATCCTGTTTCTCCTTTACAGAAATAAATTATGAACGTGTAAGGATAATAATGTCAAGCAAATGTTGTTCAAAGTTAGCCACAGTTGTAAGATCAAGTGTTAGCAACTCTCTTGCAATTTAAAATCACTAATGTTAGCACACAAGAAAGTGAACTGCTGTGAAGGCCTGATTTATACGTCCCTGAACTCTTTCTGTTGACAGAGAAATTCGAGATTAGATCCTTAAAGTTGTTCTGTGAAGTAAACTTGACTGGAAGAAAACTAGATTAAATTAAGAACGCTACAGCAGTTACTTCTTTTCATGGCTAAGAAGCAGGTTTAAAGCACTGAGAGGAAGAGCACGTTTTCTATATATTTAGAAACAAAACCGATGACGATCAAGCGGGTTTAGTGTTTAAAGGGCGATTTTTATTTCACTTATTTTTACAGAGGGGCAAAATCTCGCAACCGCCCGACATCTTCTTACCTCGGCGGCTCTCCGCCGCCAGCAGCCGCTCCCTGACGGCCAGGTCCATGCCGCCTCGGCCGAGCCCGGCGCGGCGCGGCCCCCTCCCGCAGGCGCCACGGACGAAGCTTCACCCCGAGACGCGGGGCAGCTCCGCGAACCGAGCTCGAGGCCCCGGGGACGCCTTTTCTGACGAGACCGTACGAAGGCCTCCCCGAGCAGCCGAGAGAACCGGCCGCCGAAGATGCCCGCCCGGAGAGGCTCCCGCGGCCGCCCCACCTCCCCGCCGCCGGCCGCCGAACCCCTTCCTCCGCGCCCTCCGCCGCCCTGGGCTGCCGTTGCCCCTCTGGGCGCTCCTGCCGCCGCGCGTATCCTAGCAGCGCGCCCGCAACACACGCGCCCGCCGCCCCGCCCCCGGCCCCGGCCTCACTCGAGGGACCGACGAGCCCGGGGCAGGGGTGCCGCCAGTCACGGCGCGGGGCAGGAGAGCAAAGGCTGCCGCAGGAGGAGGGGCCGGAGCACCCGCAGCAGGCCTGTTTCTGTCCTGCCGGGGGACAGCCACAGCAACAGCCGTTACGAACGGTCTGCACCGACGTCTGTTGCCGCAAAACGGCATAGATCTCTTATTCCCCCTAAAAATCAGTGCATTCAAGCATGTAATGCATGCTTCCATTACTGAGCGCACACAGTATAAAATCACTTCGCAGTCAGGTTAACACGGGTTAACAAAGGCAATGATTGATAGCTTCCTGTAGATAAACGTATTGCTAAGAAATGCTATCACCAGTCATTTTTGTCCCTGTCTTGAGACCTTCTAACACAAACGTCTTGAAATAAAGCATACGCTACCAGCGACTGAAGCTTTGGGCTTAAGCAGAACAAAATGCCAAAGGACGTTTGGATCGTGTCTGCCAATGCAGAGAGAATCCGTAGGCTAGGGTATGAACGAATCTTTTAAGACTCATTTCACTGTATATCACCAGGCACAATTTTATAATTTAAAAAAATAGACCTTCAGAGAACAACAGTCCAGAAAAGAGATATGGTCAAAAAAACCTGGAAGCTCCCTGACCGCACTGACATCAAGGCATACCAAATGAAGCATTTAGGCCTTCACCATTTCCCCCCAACTGCTTAGTCGTGGCAGATTCTATGAGGTAAATCACCATAGTCATGAAGAAATTAAAAAGGTTCACATATATAAATTCAATTCTAAACCTAAGCTCTTTGCACTTTGAGCTAAATTCAAATTCTGTACTGGTAGGGTGTTCCAATCTTGATGGATAGAACACATTCTGAAGTGCGGCATTGCTGACGAGTTTCAAAAGACGTTCCTTGGAGTCATCCCCAGCTGAATGAAAGATGAGAATTAGGAGAGGCCGTAAGGGTGACAAACAATACAAATGGTAAGTGCAACAAATTCTTGTGCTGCAGGCCCAGCTACTCAGCAAGTCACACATACTCTACATTTCAGAACTGTAGAAGATCCTTCAGTTTATGAAGCATTGGAAACATTACAAATATATAAGGACCTGTAAAGGATTCAGCAGTAGACTCCCACCTATTGTCCATCTCTTCTCCTACCTACTCCTCTCCTCTCCACACAGTCCACTGAAATTAAGTAACTGTCTTGCTTGTATGAATGCTAACAAACAGAAATAAAACTCATCTGAAAACTTCAGGTGGGCAAGAAAACCCTATAGCAAACCTGTGGCAATTTCCAAAGCAGAAAGCAATATATTGGTCTTGTGTAATTATGTTAGGTAGTTATGGCAATGGCTTACTGTGACTTACCATGATATGCTTACAACGTTTGTACTCAAACTTCGTACCTCTTAATGCATGACTCAGCTACAGTTCAGCCACTTCTTCTTGATGTTCTTTGGCAGAATCCCAGACAGAGGTAGGACTAGTATCTACCGATATAAAAATCAAGATGTGGAAACTCTGCACATATTGACTCTAGAAGAAACACTCCTGAAATGTAGATAATAGCTAAAATGGCACCATATCCCCAAATGTAATTAAAAATTACTGACTGCTACATAATGAAAACTGGTCATATGGTTTGTGATATAAAAGAGAATATAAAAATCTACTAATTATGTCATAGTAAAATGACCAGGAAAATACAGACAAGAAACAAACAAACAAAAAAGACCAAGTTAAAATCACCCACCCATTTGAATTAATTTGGAAATTAACTGAAAGGAATTAAATCAAAGAACTGATGAAAAAAAAAAGAAAAAGAAAGAAGTGTAGAGCTGGGGGATGGTCACATTTTACTTAGCTAAGCTTTCTGACTTTTCTTAAATTGTAGCCCAATATAGAATGACTGTGGTACTCCAATCTGGAAATTAAGAAATAGGTATTCATCCTCCCAGTTGTTACCCAACAGCAGTTATGACCTCCCGACAACTTACAGATAAAAACAGAGTATACCTGGTTTGCCTTTTGGTGAATTGCTGATAGCTTTTGCTAAAGGATCTTGGTGTACCCTTTACTGGCACTATAGTTGCCTCTATTTGTACAAATAAAGAAATTACAGTAGTTGTATTAACCAGCATAATTAAAACTTAAAAAATAGAACATCTGTAAATGGTCAAAAAGAAAGTGTATCAAGAGGGTTACTTCACACTCCAGTTGCCTTTTATAGGAATTCTTTCAGTTTCTTTGAATAGATGAGGTACTGGATAATGTGCCTGATTCCAGTCCTTCTACAGGCAAGGTGAGTCTAATGAGAATGGGAAATAGTACAGACCTCAAATGAACCATTGGTTTGCTCCATATGCACTACTTTTTTAATTATAATTACCTCCTGACTCTTTTGCGCTCTGGTTTGCAGATTCAAACATCTTACTTCATGTGTTATGAGCTTATCGTTCTCAAAGGGCTTTTCTGTAGTCTGTTTTTTTTAACATGTAAGAGAGAACAAAAATGGTTTTCTGTATCTTTTTCTCATCTATTGCTCCTTTCCTTTTGCTCTATGCTAAGTATCTCAGGGGAGCTTAAGACCAACTGCACCATCTGTACTGCAGATGCTGTCCCATCTCATGATGTACCCTGGAATTCATGTATGACTCTGAGGAGACTAGACACACACATTCCATTTATCCCCAAGCTGCATACTAACATAAAGCCAGGAATGCACATAAAGAAGAGCAACAAAGGGGAGAAACAAAATTTCTAGGCAGCAAAGAGATTTAGACAAACTGGAAGTGTTATCTATAGACACTATGCATCTTATCCTTTTTGTTTAGAAATTGATCATGAACAGATAACTTGTGTTAAATTAATTTCCATTCTTAATTCTCTGAATAAGAGTTTCAGTCAACCTATTTGGATTTAAATGTTCCTAGAAAGCACTCATAATCAAATCACTGGAGCAGTAAATCTACTGAGAAGTAGAAGTAAGTATTTTAGGGGGAGTAGGAGACAGCAGACAATAAAGAAATATCCGATGACACAAAGCATCTGTTGTCTGTGCTGTCATTACTTCTTGCCAAAAAATAATGGCTTAACGTATCTCTTCTCCATCTCTGCTTCTGATGAAAATCTAGTACTTACTGAGCAGCCTAAGAATGTAACTAGATCAGATCAAAGGTCTCGCCAATTAGCTTTCCTTTGACAGAGATGAACAGCAGAAGGCTAAAGAAGAGTTTAGAACAGGGTATTGCAGTATTTCCTCAGTAAGGAATCCCATAAGATTCCAACAGCTCATGACCAGCAACCTTGAGCATCTAGCCCTGTTACAGTACCTGTGTTTTTAATAATGTGACATGCTTTCTGTCATGAATTTGCCTTATTCGACTCTTTGAATGCATGCAGACTTCTGTTATCTATATTATATTGTGCCAGTGAATTTCAGACTTTAACTAAATATTGCATGGAAAAGAACATCACAAAAAGTACCTCCAAAAAATATTTTAAATTAAAAAATGTAACTTTACAAGCCAAACTCTGCCAGGAATTAGCTGTGTGTGGTTTTAACTAAGCTCTGGCATTTGTTTGAGAAGAATTTGCATGATGTTGAAATTAAGAATCTTCTCCCACCTGAACCACCATATGGAAATGCTTGTAATAAAAAGCCTAGAATTGCTGAAATACTGTGTTTCTCTGTAGGCAGCTCTACAGACCAAATGATGCACTGTAACGTAATGTAAAAAAAGAGATTACTTAGTGACTTACTCAATTTATATCATGTAAATGATAGCAGAATAGGATATCTCATGTTGAATGTTACACACAACTGCTCCAAGGCAATCATTATGCCACAATATGAATACATTAACTTTTGATAATTTCTAGTATCTTTCAACGTATAGTATCTACAGTTATCTGAAATTAACTCTTTTAAACATGCTACTTCAGAAAAGCAAAACCCAACAAATTAAGCACTGTATAGCTATAGCAGAATATTTAATTCTACCAGAGAAATAACGTACCAGGGCTTGCTATGAAACATCATCTTTAGAACATTAAATACACATGCCATTTAACTTTCAAAGATGTACGTGAATGTGGTTAGCATTACAGGGCTGTACCTTTACTTGTCTACTTCATAATATACACCTTTTCACATTGTTGCTTCTCTACCTCCTTTGCCGGGACGAGTTTGCCGAGAGGCAGCGCCGTGCCATACCACTGTAAGCTAGTATGCTAAGAAAAAGCACACGCTTCCCTCCCAGTACAGTGCCTGTGGAGACGGATGGAGTACCCAGAGCCGCCAGGAACCCCGAAGCAGGAGTCATCCTGCCATCCTTTGGGAGATACGCTGCAGGACAGCGGACTACGAAGGCCCCAGAACAGAAAGCTCAGCACAAACCATCCTGCTCCCTCCCTCAGCTCCGAAACGCAGCACCCTCGCTGCAGCTACGGGAAGGGGCTTGTTCGCGGCTTTGCACACCGGAGACCGCTCACAGGACTTTGCGGGGGAAACCCTCAACCCAGCGGGACCGACGGCAACATTAATACTGACGGGTACAATCGGATCGTGAGCTTATTTCATCGTCAACCTTTCTGTAGCGAAAAAGGAGAAACAGATCTCCGGGGCTTGCTGCTGCTGCCGCCGCTGACGACTAGTACCTGGGGCCGCGTCCGTCCCAGCTAATAGAGAGAAAGCCAGCTGCCCGGCGGGAAGGCCACCGTCCCGCAGGGGGCCCACCATCCCCCAGACGCCCCGCCGCCCCCCGGCGACGCCGCCGCCGCTCACGATCCTCCCCGCAGCAGAGACCCCCGAGGCTTCCCAGCAGGCGCCTCGGCCGACCTCCAGCCCTTCCGCCGGAAGCCGCGAAGCGCCGCGCGGAACGAGCAGCGGGCGGCAGAAGGCGGGCCCAGCCCGGCCCGGCCCGGCCCCCCCACCCCGGAGGCGGGCGCCGGCCGCGCATGCGTCTGGCTCCCGCGCTCGGCCGGAGGGGCGGTGGGCCGCGTCTCTTAGCGATGAGCCACGCCATGTGCGGGGCCCGGGGGCTGCTGCTGGCCCTGCTGCTGGCGCGGCTGGCCGCCTGGAGCCCCGGCACCCCGCCTGGAGCCGCCGCCGCCGAGATCGCCGCGGGGGCCGCGCGTCGGGCTGCTCCCCGAAGCGAGGAAGCGGCCTTGCGCCGACCCCCCGCCGTCCCGGCCGGCGCCCGGGCCGCCGCCGCCGCCGCCGGTGGGCCCCGCCGCGGTCGCGCCGCCCCGCCGCTCCGCCGCCGCGCCCCGCGGGCAGCCCGCGCTCCGCGCCGCCGCCCCCCCGCCGGCGGCTTCCCCGCCCGGCGCTCGCCGCCCGGCGCCTGCGGCCTGCGCGACCCCGGGGCCGCCGGCTCGTCCCGCCTCTCGGTCGGCAGCAGGTGGGCAGGGGACGGCCTTCCTCCGCTGCCGGCGCCGCCCGGGGGGACCGGGCAGCCGGCGGGAACGGCAGTTCAGCCCCGCTAGTTTGGCTGCCGTGTTTGCCAGGCCTCTCGGACACGGGGGACGGCTTACTTCTGAGCTGAGGGCTTGGAAAGGCTCCCCGTGGCCAGCGCTTCCGTGGCCTAGGTAAAGCCGGGCCTGGTTCCCCTGTGATGAGGCTACCGGCGGCGGGAGCCAGGAAGTCTTATCTTAGGGAAAAAGGACTTTAATATACAATTGGGAGACAGTAAAGCAGTTACAGGCAGCGAGATGCTGTCCGTGAGGAAGGCGGCTTCAGCTATTTGGAGAGTATGACATGTGGGTGAACCCTGGTTTTCCAGACTGCAGTTGTGAGGAGCTGTAACACACAGACACTGAATTTCTTTACCACTTCTTGTTCCAGGGAATTTCAGAGCGATTGCTAAATATAAAAATAGAGTATCCGCAGAGTTACTACAATGACCAGAGAGGCTTTCTGTAATTGATTATCGATGCAAATTGTACAACAATTCGTGTAAGCTGATGAAAAGTAAAGCTGTGTTCTGTTGCTGGTATTTAGTAATGTAGAATATGAAATTATGCAAGAATAGCCTCTTTAACGGTTTGCTGGGGGTTGGGGGACTTGTCTTTGCAGGTCCGTGAATCAAGTGTGTGTGGAAAAATCACTCATGTTCAGAAGTAACACCCCTTATCCTACTGATACCGTTGCTGTCCCTGGTGGACACGATCTGCTCTTCTGTGTGCAGCTGGATGACGGTAAGTAACCTTTCTTTCTACAAATTTAATTCTTAGGTTGCCTCTGCTTATAGAATCTTTTTTTAAACTTACATGTTATAATTGTTACCAAATATTTGGGCTCTTGTAGTTCCAGAGAGACCATAGTGAATCAGGGTCCAATCACCAAAGACAAACAAAAAAAAGATCATTGCACTCAGTTTAAGGATAGGGTCTCTGGCTAAACACAAATCAGCCTTCAGCAATTGCTTCTGTATCTCAGATGCCTGCCTTAGTTTGCTACACTTAGAGCAGCAAATAAGGGTTGATGTTTGAAATATACCACTATTATCCCTTTCAGAAAGTGATTTCTTATCATATTTTGGATTCTTTATTTCTTTATTTCATATTTTCATACTTCTCTGCTGGCAATGATTTTTCTCTGGTAATCATAGACTGTGCCATTAACACTTTTTTTCCTCTTTCTGCTTTCCACATTGTACTTCATTTGACTGATTTGACATCCAACTCCCTGGCATTCATTGCACTTCACTAGGGTCTCACATGTGAACACTTACCATTTTCTCATTTGAGTCTTTTGCCTGGGAGTTTTGTCCCACAGTCCCATCTGCTTCAGGCTCAGGAGGTTATCTGGTGCAACAACTAGTCAAAACAGGCGTAGCTTCCTATTATCTAGTCCTGCGTTCAGCTCTTCACAGATGTTGCCTGAATGTTTTGCATACAGGGAAGAGCAAAGAAACAATGAGAGCCTCATAGTACGTAGTATGATAGGTGGTAATGCTAGAACTTCACCCATTCCAGTTTGCAGTAGGTCTCAGAGTAAACATGAATTTTGATGAGGGTTTAACCACAGCTGAAAGTGCCATCAGGCTCCTGGGTATTCCAGCCTGTAACTTGGAACTAGCTAAATTTTATCCTTTTCCCACACTACCCATAGTATTTATTATAAAAATAGGTTTAGAAGGATTCTGAATTTGTAATCTCATGCAAAGGAAGGATCGTCTGTGTCCAGATTGATGGCACCGGATTTTTCTGGCCATTTAATATTTGGGTCCCATATCTGTCAACATGATTAGGCCTACTGAACAAGCCCTAGACATTTGATGGCACGTGTACATTGGGTGTAGCACACCTGGGAACAACAGGATTCACTGCTCACATGGCCCTTGCCTTTTCTGTGCTTGTTGTTGGAAGAACATCTGGGGAAGACTTTATCTGGGATCACCTGAAGGATGATAAAGTTTTATGGTAGAAACAGCCTTCTCCCCTTTGGCCTTCCCCAAGGAAATATAGAAATGTGTGTGTTCTCATCAACTGATTGTGAAAGAAGCCTTTGCAGAATGAATGGTGACATGAGCTACCACTGCTAGAAATACAATCAAGCCTGCTCCAGAGGGCCTTCTGGAAAGGGGCAAGTGGGAACAGGCTTTGAACCTAATGAATTATCGTGGCCAGTAACAAAGAGATTGTGATGCACAAGTTGACTTCACCCCGTTGAAACTATTGCTAGCAGCTACCAGGGTAGTGCTCAAGTTTTACTAATAATTCTTTACGATAATTCTAAAAGGTGCAGGGTTTTTTCTTCCTCTGCTTGTCACTAATGGCTCTTTCCGTGACTGCCCTCATTCTTTCTTGACTGCAGTACTCTGTTTCAGCTGTCTTTCCTGAAGTGTAAAGCATCCTTTGCTTCAACCAGTCATCTTTCTTGCCTATTTGTCTGATGATTGTCATCCTTAAATTGATTTATTTTTCTACTTTTTTCTACTGTTGTTCTCCATCTGTTAGCTGTTCAAAACTCTGGTACGCCTGTAACCTCGATAGCTCATCACACCCAATCTTCTCGACAGCTCATCACACCCAATCTTCTCTTTCTTTTGTGCCCTCTGTGGCCCTTTCTTCCTTTTTTCCCAGTACTGTCTTGTGCTAAGGGTGGAGTTTCACATATGTCTAAAACTGATTTTGGACTGTATTGATACTAAACCGGAGCAGCGTGACTACATTAGGTGACCACATCCCTAACAGTTCTTTTGTCTAATGATCACATAGCTGACTGAGTCAGGCAGTCTTGCTGATCCAACTGACAATTCATTAAGAAGAGATCAGTTCTCAGGGACAATTGGAAATGCTGTGTATTTTCAAAATACTTAAAGTACTTTTAAAAGCATTCTTATTTCATATAGTTGCTCCTCAAGATACCTGCAAAGGCTAAAGAAAAAGTTGTTGTTAGGAGAATATTGCTGCTATTTCCGCTTCTAAATCAGTGGAGGAACTAATATGAGTGCATTTTAAAGTTACAAGAATCATTATCCATGAGCCTGACTCCTGTTTTGTTTTATTTTAAAGTTTGTCTGGTTTCAGACAAATTAAATTGTCTGAAATTCTTTTTTGCATTTTTCTACAAGATTAAATAGCCTTTAGTAGCTAGTGTGCTTTCTTGAACAAACTACACTATGAACAAATTATATGTCTTTTCTCTGAAAACTTAAGCAGTTTGGATATCTTAAGGTTTGATGCAGAAGGCCTTTTCTTCCAGTTTTTAGGTACATTTACATTATGTAATATTGTTAATCTGCAATAGCAAGTATTCAGCTTTGATAATAGAAGAGTACATAAAGAACTACATTGCAAAGAAAAAAAATGTTTGTGAGTAGCACAACTACCAATGTTTTCTTTTTTCAGTCTGGTGATTATACCCTCAAGTGAATAATAAGAAAGCTCCTCTGTGCACCTATTTTTGTGAACCTTGTAGGAGCTTAATACTCCTTTGGCCTTTATCTTCTTAAAAGATTTAGTTGACTGCTTGACTAATGCTGTGTTCAGATATAAAAAAGCTTTTATTTCTGCTTGCTCCTCTGTACATCTGAGGATCTGCTCTGCCCTTGAACAGCAGAACTACATTGAGAGCTTAAGTTCATTTGGTTTTGCTTGTTTTTTTTTTCTCTCCCCCCAAACCTACTAGACTACCTAAATTCTGTATTACTGTAATCGAGGATACTGCCACTCACTCCTGTTGTTGGTATGATCCATAGTCCTTGAACCGTGTAAGATGTTTTATTTGGATGTATTAAAAAGTTTATTGTTTGAACAAGTCCATTAGGATGATTTTACATAGTATGTTCTTAATAATTTGCCATTTTATGACATAGTGTTTTAGCAGTAATAATTTAATACATTATAACATTGTAACCATACTGAATACCACTGGGTCAGGAGGGCATCACTGTGGGATACCAATAGAAAGCCTGGGGGTTTTTTAGGATGCCTATTCTCTAGTCATACTTATTTTGAGTTTTACCAACCTTAAGTATTTTGAATCCATTTAATGTTGCTTTTAGTGAACTCATGTATTGGTAGTGTTTTGTCATTAAAATGTCATGTGTGTCTAATTTGAGCATCTTGCAGAAATTAGAGCACATATTAAGATAGTTGTCTTACGCAGTTTTCATGCTTTTTGGAAAATCACATTTGTGTATTAACACCTTTTTCCCATGAAACAGTACAAACTAGTACTAATGATATCCTGTTCATAGCTCATATTAGTCCGCTAGCAGTGTTACTATGGATTAATTAATATAAAGCGCTATCTAACTTATAATTACTGAAGGTGTTCCTTTTAAAAATATTGGCACGATATTTACTTTTTCTTAGATCTGTCTTTTCTAGTAATTTGTTATTGGCAGATTTTTTTTTCTTTTTTCAACCTTTAGCAAAGCTGAACTATTTCCAACAGCCACAGGATATCAAAGAATCTGATTTTTGTAAGTTCTTAGAGAAGTATGGCAAACACTCTTTCTTAGCACCGTCAGAAGTCCAGCCTTCATTCTCTGCCTTTTACAGGGTGAGTTGAAAGATACACTTTTATTAAAGCTGTCTTTAATGAGATCTAATGAAAACAGATTGCAACATTCTTATTTTTCTACCCATAATCCATATTATCTCTCAGTTCTTTTCATTCCTTATTGTGTAAAAAGTTTCTGATTAGTTTTCTTATATTTAAAAGTTTGGACAATCCTTTAGACAAAACTGGGTGTACACTAAGGAGAGGTATAAATTTGCCTCTGTTCCCTGATGATGTTGTTGCCGAAATCCGGAATAAAACTCCTTAACAGCAATGAGAAGTTAAGAAGCAGGCACTCCTTTATTACAGCGCTGGGCACACAGGGGATCACTCCACCTAGTGTGTGCACCTGTCTGGTTTAATTGTGCAGGTTAAATACACACCTGTTATACATATTCACTAAATTTCTGGGAAACGTCATACATAATCATCAACTGTCCGATAAATCATTAGCATATGTAAATGTCCCTTTACGCGGGTGCTGTGAAGTCTCTGGTGGTCTTCAGAAGCCCTCTGGTGGTCTTCCATAGTCTTCTTCACTTTGTCCGATAGTTGACCTCTCTTACATGATTCTGCACAGTACGATTTTCGCCATCATGTATTAGATTACATAAAAAGTACATTCAATGTTAATTCTTAAATTTAACATTTCTAGTGATTGGCCCTCAGTCACACCACCTTATCAATATTCTTATACTAAAACATTCATTGGTTAATCTTACTTAATTCCACTAACTGGAATCTTGATCAAAGTGGGGTTTCTAAGCAACAGAACTAAGGTCCATAACAATCTCTCTTAGTTTCTTAGGACAAAACACTACAAACTAACAAATCGGTCAAAGTTTCTATGGCTAACTAATTTTAGACAATACTTATTCTTTTATGATTGTATACAGCACATTTTGTATGTTCCTAAGTTTCCATGACTATATTGTGAGCTTCAAACTCCTATGTTCTACAATCTTTACCCTTTTAATCAAACCCAGCTTATATAAAATCAACTTTTATCAAAGTATTTGTAACAATGTCATCACCTTGCGCTTGGCCTTAGTATTCCACAGTCACTTTGTGATTTCTCCAAATTGTCTTTTCAGGCTGGTGATCCAATCCTAATCTACTTTGATTCATCATCTGTACTGAGCACGCTTAGACAGCCAGTAAAAATGGGAGCCAGTGGACTTTGTGTTGATGGAAATCCTGCTGGTTAGTAAAGGGGGAAGAACTTCTTAGGGTGGTTTGCTTCTCTTTTATCTGTTGTCATGTCTTAACTCAGGCTTCCTGGACAGTAAAAGTACAAGCTGTACTCGGATTTTTGCCAACTTGAGCAAGAGCTGCATTACTGACCCTGCCCTAGATGCGGCCTCCTACTACCGTGACTTCACTGTGCTAAAGGTGCATGTCATATTTCTTCCTTTTGCTCAGCAACTTATTTGCTTGACTTTCCATTGCCTTTCATTGCAACTGCAGCTAACTGGAAAACTAAAGGTCATCTGGTATGTCATCCCTGATCTCCTGATTGTGAAGGCCTTCTTGCTGGAAATCCTTTTAAAAATGTCATGATTGGTGATAATCCCTCAATTCAAACCACTTTCCAATAAACTTCAGTTATTAGCAAATTCTTAATGCATTTAACAGGTACTTCATAGTTTTAATGGTTTAACCAGAACTCTCTCGCATTTTAAACAGGCTGTTTATCAAAGTATTTCTATCTGTTCCATCAACTTGATCAACCAAGCAATGCATGTTCTTAGTAAAGAATGAGGATTTGTTTTACACAATATGTTATCTCTAAAATCATACTGAAGGCCAGTTATCAATATTAGCTTTGTTTACATTCATAGATTGAATTCCATATCAATTTCTCCATTATTTATCCTGACCATAATTTCAAAATAACTGATTTATTGTTCTGGGTTCATCATGCTGGTCTTACTGAATGTTAACATGAAAATATCTCCTCTCACCTTATAGAGTTTCTCTGGTGTTCCAAGACAAAACAGCAGTGCAAATATTAGCACCTTGTTAAGGCTAATGACTCAATTTACCCTTATGTTGGAAATCTAAATCTTACATAACTGTAGTAGAGTGTCTTCTATTGATCAAATTTAACTCATGTTTTCAGGTCTTTCTTTGTCACTGTGGTCAAAATTTAATTTTTCCTTAAATGGAAGCTGAATTAATTACTTGATTCCTGAAGTGGGAGCTACAGGAATGGATCAAAGATGCTGATATTTTAAAGTATCTGCATTCTGCAGGTCATGAGCAGGGCCAAGAACAAAATTTGTCTTCCAATGTTCTAAAAATGCTTTCTGTGGATTATGTGTGTGATTGCTAGATCACGAATTGATGGCAAGTTTTACACATCTGGAATAAACAAAGTAATTTTTGTCAATATAATATGTAGGCTCTCTTTTAGTGATGGTTTCATGACTTCAGGCACTTGCAAATCTAGAAAATAACTTGGTTTTTTGGTGTTGATTTGTTTGTTTTCCCCAGGTCCCAATTAATGACAACATTGTGCAGTCCATGAAGGTCAGTCTCTATTGCCAGTGAAAATAATTTCTGCTTCTGAAATAAAACATATCTGGAATCTTAGGCATTCATAGTAATGCCTGTGGGTTGGGAACTTGGGAGAATGGGAATGTTCTGTGTCTGAAACAAGACTTTTTTTGGACAAAAGTGTGACATTATAGAAGAAAAAACCCAGGGCTATAAGGAAAGGTGTACTTTTAAATGAATGGGCATAGATAGGCCTGGAGCCAGGGAGAGACTTGTTTTCTTAGAAAAAAAAAAGGGGCCTCTGGAGCAGGGTGATGTGTCCACAGAACACAGCTACAGCAGGAAGGTAAATCTGACTTGGATGGAAAAGCGGTGGAAAAGAGTAAGAAAGGCATACTCCTTTTAAACAATTGCTAATTCTTGATATGCTTACTGTCTCCAGGTAAAGGTCACTGCAGTCGCTCCACCTGGAGCTCCCCACATGAAAGACAACACATGTAACAATGTTGTTTCAGAGGTATCTGAATCTTCTCTCCTTTGGGCAGCTCAACACTAGCTTAAAGTCATTGCCCTATTACCTCACTCTGCCTTTGATTCTTCTCTGAATTGGACTTTCAGGTGATCTATGAGATAGAATTCAGTGGCACACATGGGATTCAGAGTGTTTCTGTCCGCTTCAAAGTGAGCAACATCTCTGAGAACTGGGGATCCTCTCTGCAGCAGCACTTCACTTTGCACTTCTGGGTCAGTGCCTCCATCTTCCCTGGGCTCCTACCAAGTTTGTAGTCTGTAGTTTGTGACCCAGTTTTGTACAGATGAGATGTGAAAAGATTAGAGCAATGTCACTGTGGTATGGTAGTACCAGAACCCTGGGATACAGCTGGTAGAAGAAGGAGAGGACACTGCTCTGGTCTCAAATAAACCATGTTAGTAGAAAAACTCAGGCTCACTGCAAGCATGCAGTCTTGTACATCACGAGTTTGAAAGGTCTGATTATTTTTATCTGACTATTTTTTACTGTTTTGATTTTGTTTGGGTTTTTTTTTTTGGGGGGGGGGAGAAAGGCAGAGGATGACATCAGTGTCATCAGCATGGCCTTCTGAAGGAAAAGGTTGGAGCTGGTGCTATATCTGAGGTGTTTGGTGTTTGTGAACAAAGTTGCTAAATTTATTCCAGGTACTTATTTTAACTTTGCCCATGCAGTGGGGAAAAAAAGTTTCTTTGGGGGGCTTGGAAATCTGGGAAATATTGATGTGTGTTGAAGTTCATATAAACCCTGTTCCATAGAGGCAATGTAAAGTGGGATAAGTGGTGACCTCAGGGGTTGCTAAGTGCAGCGCAAACTTGCTGAAGTTACCCCCAGAGGCTCTCCCCATAAAACAATTTAGAAGTGCAATCTGCCACTCAGAGTTGGGGTCAAGGCAGTGTTTGTTTTGCAGATCATCTGTAGAATTGCCCAGACTGGTATGTTCACTTCCTTAGAGACAAATGCTGAGCAACAGGAATTCATTGTCTCAAGAACTGTCCTGGTAGTATCCACATTTCAGAGTGCTGACATTTAGTTTTTTACCTCCTGGACTGCAGATGAACTTGCCGGGTTAGAAAGACGATGTGGAAACAAATAATGGAGGTTTTAGTAGTGCATAATATTCAGTCATTCAAAAAATGGGTTACATTTACATTTTTGAGAATGTGAATTTGATCTTCTAAGGTGAATGGATCTCATTGGTGCTAATGTTTTCCTCTTCCTTTCCTTCTTCCCTTTGCCTCTTTGTAGACCAGGACTCTTTCTCATATGTTGCCTAGAAGTGGAAACCCTGGCTATATCACTGGAGCACCAGTGTTGATTGCAAACAGTGGTGCCATGCAGCATGTATCCTTTTTCTGCTATCAAGTTTTATTTATCACTGGGTTTATTGACTTCTGGTATTCTACTGTCTGGACTTTTGAGATTCTACCTTTACCTGTGAGGGCATACCTCGGTATTATGTTGCAGCCATCAGCAGGCCTTTTGGTCATGACTGAATTCTAGTCCTGTGATAGGGATAAGGAGGAATGTGGGGTGAGAGGACTGTTAAATACAAGTTGGGTGTCCTATATTGTCTGTTTATGCTTTTGTTTGGCTTCTTGACATGCAGTCTGACAGATGAGCATTTTACGGAGCGAAGGTGATGGAAGTTGCTCACAGTTCATCAGACACACAGTACAATTTGGAAGAAATATGAGGACAGACTGCAGGCTCAGGTAATAAGACACTCTGCAGTCATCCTTCCTGACGCATTTAGAAGGTGTGAACTCGCTTAGCACATTTTTCCGTAGTCTCTCATGCACTGCTGTGGAGCCTAGGTCCTTCCCTGAGGTCACTCAATGGGTCTCTACAGATCTTTCATATATTCCTAAGAGGACTTCAATGTCAGAGAGATGGCGTACCTCTAGAACAATCTGAACATTGTGAAGGTCTTCTGGGACATTTTGAGGCTGTAGTCTGGCAGCATGTCTTGGGCAAGTGTAGAGTTTGTATTTGAGGAGTGAATTATAATGGAACCTTAAAAAGTGATTGTTTTGATGATTTGGGTCATTCTTTTGTTGGTGACAGGGCAGGTATATGATCACTGATGTGATAAGATGGCTAAAGAGCTGTCAGTTTTCCTTATCATGCGTTACCCTGCCATGTTCTTCTCCCCTCTCATTGCGGAGAGGATGGAAACTGCATCCATTTAATACCAATACTTCTGTCGTGATTCTGTTCACTCATTACAAGAGTGGAAGAAATACTCATTACAAAGGAAGGATGTTGATAGCATTTTTTTTCTGTCCTGGAAATCATTTTGTCAAAGCTGTTATTTTTCTCATTTCCAGCCTTTCCCCAATACTGGAAGAAAGTAACTGTAGTTACATCCAGCAGAAGTCATACGAGGCTTTTCAGGGGATGAACAGAGCAGAGGACCTTGCTATAACTGGTAGTGCTCATTCAGCCCAGGCAGAAGAGTGGACAACCATTCTGATTCAGAAGTGCAGTGTGCAGGTAATATGAACCCAAAAGCATCAGCTCTGAATATTTTTCCTTTCATATCTTTGTATTGCCCTGGGGAAGCGTGGGCATGGGAAAAAAAGAACCAGCTTGTTTATCTGGGCTTATTTTCTTTGTGTGATGACCCACTGACTCTCAAGGGTCTTCATGCCTGTAAGCAGTCATTCTTATTATGGTTCATATTATTAGGATACTTACTAAACAAAAAAACCCCAACCCTGACAGATTTAATCTCTTGGATCTTGTTTCTGCTATTTAAATGGGCAAAAAGAATTTTATACTGAATCCGGTGTTGCATTACTTAGTTTGCTGACGGCCTTCTAGAAATAATACTACCTGGTTACTTCCTATTAACTGTTTTTATAATTATCATCCTTTCTGATTTTCCAGTTTCTAGGGATATTTATATATTATCTAATAAGGGTAAAAGTTTGCAATCCAAGTACTTACGGAGGAGGGAAATTCTATTTTAATAATTATTAATCTGTCAGGAGATGGCCTAATAGAATGCAAAATCCAAGTGGTAGAGCTGAGACAAATTCTGTTTGGAAATGAGATGACAGTGAGATGGATATAGCTCTAAAATGGACAGCTGACCTGACCAGAAATTATGGGGTTAGTGCTGAAGTGACTGATTCAGGTTCTGTGACCTATGCTATCCAAAATACTAGACTTTGACCATCACGGTCCTTTTTCACCTTTAAAATACTATATTAAGATGTTTGGGGTATATTTTATTTTCAGGCTGTGAATTGCACTTCCTGTTGCATGGTTCCTGTGACCCTGGAGATACAGATATTGTGGACGAAGGTGGGCCTCCTGTCCAACCCACAAGCTCAAATACTGGGTGCACGGTACTTTTATCAGTGTCACCCCCTGAAGGTATGGAATTTATAACTCCTCCCTCACACACAGAGGTAATTAAGTGGGATTCACAGGTTATATAAGAACCAAGGAATCAAATGGTCTTGATATTACTGAGTTGAGATTTACTGAACTTTAGCAGTGGTCTGGCTGCAATGGCAAGAGTTTGTATTTACAGCTTTGCAGAGGAAGGTGGGTTTATGATCTTATCAGTGCTGTCCTCAATCAGTTGTACAACTGGAAAAGGTACCTTCTTTCCAAACCCAAACCACCTTCTGCCACTTAAGGACTCAAACTTTAAACTTTTAATTATGCTTGGTATAAAGTTGTAGTTACAAACATTCAATAACTACATGTTTATCTAGTTGTCTCTTAAAGTCTTGATATGGATTCCGAGTTGATTAATATTTCATAGACTCCGTAGCATGCTGATAGTCTGTGCGAGAAGATATTTCTATTCTTCTAGGGGTTCTGAAATCACCAACAAGTAGCTGAGGAAGAGGCTAATGCTGATGGCAGCAGATTTGAAGAATTAGGGAGAAAGGTTGTAAGCCAGAAGGCAGGTTTCTAAGAGAAGATTACGTGATGGAAACATTCAGGGTCAGGTTGGACGGGGCTCTGAGCAACCTGATCTAGTTGAAGATGTCCCTGCTCATTGTAGGGCTGTTGGACTAGACGACCTTTAAAGGTCCTTTCCAACCCAAACCATTCTGTGATTCTATGATGTCAGCAGGAAGGTGGAGCTAACAGCTCTGCAAAGGAGAATGAGTAGTCTTTCAAGCATATGTCAGTGGATCCCATTTTGGTGCGAGGCTGGATTCTTGGCATCACAGAGTCCTTTGGGCAGCACATGTATTTCAAGGCTTATACTTCTCTGCAAGGGCTTTAGGGGGAGCAGCTGACACCTGCCCATGGCGTTCTCATGGCAGTGAGGTATGACATGGCAAGTGTCTGTCTGATGTGTTACTACTCTTTGAACTTCAGACTCAGTCTAAATGAGATTTTACATCACTTGTTTGGATGTGTCTCATGGTACCTCGTCGTCTTCCCTTCTTGCAATGTATGTGAAAAGCACGTGATAGGAAATTGTTCACCTTCTAAAACACATGTTGCCCTGAGGCAAACTGACACCCCAGCCCCATGAAAGTATCTTCTAAATCTGAGCTGTTACATGGCTCCATTAACAAAACTCCTGTCTGAGGAGGAAGACTTGCATTCCTAGTAAAAGTGCAGGGTGCATATCCCTCCCTAAGGATTAGCCAGTCAAGAACTATGAGATTCAGATTTCATCTGCTTGAGCAACTGATGCTAGTTACTTCAGAGCTGTAAGGTATATTGCAAAACAAGTTATAAGAAAGCAAGTTTCTGGCAGCAAGAAAAAAACACACCATTAAAATTAGTACTGACTTAATCAGTGGCAATCCACAAGTTAGGGTTGTTAGTAAAGACATTTTAGCAAAGGAACCAGTCGGTACCATACCCAGCAGTTAAGAACTGCGGCCATTTGTAAGCATATCGGTGAGATCACCAATGTGTGCTGTATATTGCTTTTCTTTTACATTATGTCACTTCCCAGTTTTAGCCTACAGATTCTCTATCCAGGAACTATGCATTCTTTAGAGAAAACCTTTTCCTTTAGACCACACTGTGTCACTGGACAGTTGCCTTAGTGACTGACCAGAAAACACAGAACCCAGGAAAGACATCCCATTTTCTACACCCATCCACAATATCTGGTCACAGTTGTATTTGGACTTCCCAAAAATACAAGACAGTTTTAAATGATGTAGAGCTATATGGGAGCATGCTGGAAGTTGCTTGTGGCTGCTTTCTGCCAGCTGTTGAGGAGGGGTTGTGTATGGGGTTTTTTTCCCCACTGAGCTCTCTGACTTTAAGGCAGATTTTGAAGGTCCAGACACAAAGCCAAAATCATTTTGAGGCTTCCTGTCGACTAAGGCAATTGTGCCTGTTATGTGTTTACTCATTGATAGGAGAACTTATATCCATCAGGAGTGAAGGGGAAATTCTAACTGTAACTGCTCAGCAGTGGTAATTTGTGACTGAGGAATGATCTGGCACAGAGGGCAACAAGGCCCAGCTGCAAGAAGGTGTTAAACTGCCTGGAAGCAGGAATGCCAGAGACATACTCCTTGCAAGGGAGTGAAGTTTCCCTTGGTGATAAGAAACAGCCTCAGCATTGTCTTGTAGCCATCCTGGAATGGGAATGCTCAGGGGCCACTTTTGGGCAGCCAAGCTGGGCTGGGGGATGGACCTGCAGTCGGGCTGAGGTGCCCCATGCTGACGGTCTTCAGATTGGTGCTGGTGCAGGCGTACCTAAGGAATCTCCTCATGAAGCATCTTTACAGACTCCATGTAAAACCATGTGTTGTGGTAGGACTGTGGCCAATGCATTGTTCATTACATTTTTCTTTTATATTTAAGCACAAAAGTGTTTTTAATTTGCCTCTAGAAATACCACAAAAATTCCCCAACAAGAGTCTCAGTATTTTTCTCTTAAGAGTCATGAATTCTGTCTTGGAGCTTTTTTGAATGCTTTCTGCACAACTTTGCTCTAAAGGCAATCTTCCCAATTTGGAAGTGAATGAGGTGGTGATTTCAGAGATGAGTTTAAACCAGTGCAAACACAGAAGGTATGCTGCCAGTAGATTCCCTCTCTTGAGGTTAGCATGAAGAGCTGGGAAGCCAGGGCAGGGAGTGAGGTTGCTCTTTTGGCAGCAGCATGGTCTTAAATCAGCCCAAGCTAGCCATGAAACTCCACATAGCTCCAGGAGTGAGTGTATTAGTTGTCTTACAGCATTCTGTTGAAACAGAAAGGAACTGAGGCCTTAGAAGTTCAGTCCCCTGTTCCATCTTTACCAACTGGCCTACCAATCTGTCTCCTTTCTGAAACAATATCCTAAAATGTGAGAAATAAATTCAGTGTTGTATTGGGTCCCTGCTTTATTTTATTGATATTTTATTGAAAGGATCAAATCTTTTGGCAGTCCTATCTATTTCTGGCAGCAATCATCTGTTCAAAGGGCCAGGTGGTCTTATCTTACATAAAATATCTAATCTTAGAAAAAATAAAGCTAGCTTTGCTTCTGTTCTTATTACCAACTAGCTGATACGTCTTTCCTCTGAATAGAAGGCTTACTTGGGCAAAGCTTGAGCCACTGCTTCCATTCTGGAGATCTGTAACATACGATGCACAGTAGCTACTGATCTTTCCTGAGACCCGTGCCCTCAATTTACCTGCTAAGTATCAATGTTAGGGAAGAGGAGTTACTCCACTAAAAAATATATCTGGAACACTGAACTCCTGCCATCCTAAAGACATCTTGCTTGCCAGTCATCTACAGTGGGTCTCCATTAGCAGATTGAGGAGGGATGTATCTTTTGTATTAAGCTTGCTAAACTCTTCATGCTTTCCTTCTTGTTACAGCTACTAAGCACAAGCAGGGTACCTTTGACAACTGTTGTTACCTTCACTGACATGACGGAATGGCCAGAACCTCCACGAGGCCAGCCCCAAATGCACTGGAAACTCCCATTTGACATCTTTTTCCCATTCAAGGTGGCACTGAATTTGGAAAGAAGTTATAGAGGTGATCTGGCTGGCTATTTTTTGTTGATTCTAATAATGTCTAGTATTCTCTGCTTTTGAAAAGTCACATAGATGGGGCCTGTACTTAAAGTTCAGTAAGTGAATTGATACATTCAGAAAATGTTCCAGACCATAGACTTTTCTCCTCAGGTTCTTATACTGTGCCTATGATACCTGTATGCCTTCTGTTAGTGGATTAAGCCACATGACTAGCTTCTGTCCTGTGTCCTCTCATGCCCCTATTCTGTGTATGTACCATCTGTGAACCTCACTGCAGTGAAACTCTTGAGAGATGGAGGGATCAAGAGATGTTGCATTAATGAGGAACAAGGAGGAGGACGTTAAAATGACCGTTCCATGTTCCCAGAAACCAAGAGTGCTTTGTAAACATAGGAGTATGGAGAGAGGTTCAAATCCAAGGATTTTGGAGCTGCATTCAGTCATCTTCCTGTTGGAGAAGCACCTGATTTTTCTACATTAAACTAACTGAACATCTAAAATACAGGAGTCCTCCCAGGTGACCTGAATTATTATTTTATGAGTAAACATATCTGCTAGTCATCTTTCACCTGCCCTTGTTACTTGACAACCATACCTCTGTGACAGTTTTTGACTCTTATTTTTCTATGTCTTTTCAAATACAGATATTCAATTGAAATTTTCATGTTTTAGTGACTGTTTACGTTAGCAATAGTGTTACACAAAGCAAAGTAATTGTAAATGTCCCATCCTCTAAAATATAATTGAATTTTAGTTGTTTGTCATGACAGCTTCCTTCCTGATTTTCTTTTTTTCTTGAAGAAACAGGCCCAAATGTGGTTTTTCCTAGATAAGAAACATTCTCCTGTGGCTCCAGATAGGAACTGGACTGATAATGATAGCCACTGAAATTCTAGGTGGCACATCAGAGTGAGTTGTGAACAGCCCTAAAGAAAAAAAAATATTTTAGGAAGAATTTGTAGATGTATTATGAGACTGAAGCTTACTGCAATCCCTTACCTCTGGCTCAGTCTCTGGGACCAGAATGTAAGTTTATTGTTTTTGGAGGTGATCTTCTGATTATCTAGTCTGCCCCACTGCATCACACAGACTAAGGAAACCTGCTCAATCATTCCATGAAGTTGTTGGGTGACAGTATACTTTTTTAGCAAAGGACTTATTATTTATCTTAAATTCTTCAGATGATGGAAAAATCTGCCCCATCTAATTTCAAGTACTCCAGTGGAATCAATAATGGGCAAGAAAATGACAGAAATCTGGCCTACTTTTAACAAAATGTATTTGTTGATTTTGTACATATACTATGTATAGCAACTTTGTCACTCTTCCTCATTACAAACTTAAAACAGAAGACTGCAAAAATAAACTGAAAAATTTGCAATTAGTCAAGATATCGAAGGAGGTAACCCAAACAAACAAAACCATGACCCATCCAAAACATGCAGATTATGACCTAACTTCACATATTTAACTTTCTGATTGTTTGCATGGTTTATTGGAAAGAATTCTGTGCAAGTATCTGCTGCTTCCATTGCTTCTGATTCTGGGGCAGCCCATGAAAGCCAGTGTGAACACGCGTGCATTCTAGTGTTACATATGGCTGATGGTACCACTACAGCAACAAGCTTTGATTTCAGATAGACGTGACTTATCAACTGTGCCTGTAATACCTTTGCAAAGCTTTTAGCAAAACACATTTGTAGTGTATGTCACATGTCCTCTCATGCTCCTAATTTGTGGAATCCAGGAAATTTAATTTAGAGGCGACAGTAACTGAATTGAACAAAGGGTTAGCTGGAGAAACTTGCCAGACATCACGTTGCCAAGTGTGTCAGGACATGGCTTGAATGAAAAGGATCTGGCATCTCTGTTTTCTGCATCATTAAGATAATTCAATTAGGTAAATACAGAGATTATTTTTATTCTATGAGCTGCAAATCCATGGAAGTGTTGTAAGAATGCATCACCTTACTACTGTAATTCTCCGTCATATCCCTAACCTCCAACATTGTATTTTCTAGCACACATTTGGCTCCTCATTGACATCTCATTGCAGGAAATGGACCTGGAAAGAGCTCTGTCCATAACCTGGGCTAGCCTGACTTAAGGCACATTGGATTCTAGCCATGCCATACCACACGGATATGGATTTAGAGTCTGCAGTTTGCTATGGCAGTTTATTTCAGTGTCTACTTTGTCAGGTTATGTTTTTCCCCACTGTCTGAACTGAAGTGGCCTCTGTTGCAATTGAGTATCAGGCAGCAGTACGACAATGTCACACACAAGGCAGACTCGTATGTCAGATATACAGAATGGGGTATTTATACTCTATGTCAAAGGGCTGAGACAATGCTGCATAATTTCTCTGCTGCCAGCATTCTATCTACAATCATCTTTCCAATGTGTCCTGTTTTGAGGCAGTCTTATTTTCACACTGTCCAAGCAAAACTTGCAATTTTTGATTACAAAGTAGGAACAGAGTTACAAACAGTTAATAAACTACATTGTTAGTAGTGATGTGAATTAGGCTGCCCATCCAGCTCTTACTTAACATCTCTCTATGGGGTTGTCAGATTGTTGTCATGCTGGAAGTGGCTAGCAGTGAGTGTTTTCATTCTTGGTGTCTGAAAGAGTACCACTTTGGAGTACTTCATGCTTTCATCATAGATTCCACCCCACCCCCCCCACCCCCCCAGCAAAGAGAAACAGTGAGAATGTGGATTTCTGAAATGAAATATTCTGAGGTCATTCTCCCCTTCTATAAGGTAAGAATATACATAAAATGCAGAGAAAAAGCTAAAGACAACATCTTAAAAATTTCTACAAGCTCCTTAGTGTGTTTCCATTTTCTTCAGGCACTAAGTACATGAGCCACTGTTAAATTTGCCAAGTTTCAGCCACCGTTTACCACTGTAGGGTTTGTAGTGAAAGGAGAGGGGTCTCACATACTGTGCTCCCAATACTTGCTGCCTTCATCTGGCTCAACTTACTTTTCCAGTGTGCCACTGTATGTCCATATACCTTAAGGAACAATTACAAGAATATATAAACATGCTCCTGCAACACATTTTCAGTCTTCCTTACAAGGTCACATACGAGACCCAGGTGGCACAGCACGCACTGTGTCACTAATGCCTCATGTCAGAGGGACCTCGCACCCGAAGGTTTTCCTGGAAAGAGCTTTTCCCTCCAGCACTGCTTTACATCCACCGGTGCTAGAGCCCACGTCCTCCCGACACCGACAGCGGCCGGTCACAGTGAGCCAGCAGTTCGCGTTGCCCCGTTCCCGAGCGTGGCTGGCCGTCACCCTCGGCCTCCCCCGGAGCCCCCCGCAGACACGGCGGCTGCCAGGCCCTGCGGCGGGGAGGAAGGAGAGGCCGCGTCCGCAGCGCTCGCACCCGAGGAGCGCACGCTGGCCGTCACGGGAAAAATCTGCGAATACACGAGAAATCCCTAGAGACTCGCTTCAACAAAGCGAACAACCAAAGTCAAACGGTTCACGGGTGGAACGAAGAAAGGTAACCTCCCGCGCCCGCAGCCGAACGGGAGCCGCCGCCGCGCCGGGAGGGAGCGGGCAGCAGCCCCGGCCGGGGGCAGCGCGGACCGGCGGGCGGGCGCTCTCCCTCGCCGCCTGCTGCCCCCAGCCCGCAACAGCAGCTCGGCTACAACATAAACAACCTCCCGGCTCTGCTCGCAGTCGGGCCTGCGCAACAGCCGCCGTGGGCGAAGCTGGCGTCGCCGCGGTCGCACCCGGTTGATACCGGAACGCTCCTTCCGCCACCGGGCAGGCCCGAACACCCCCGCCCCGCCGGAATGCCGCGGGCGGGATCCCCCGCCGGGTGACCGCGCAGGCGCACTCCGCCCGCCCTCCTTAGCAGAGCGCGGGCCGGGGCTTACGTATGCCGTGCTGCGCCGCGCCCGGAAGCAACGTGACGCGGCGGGCGGCTGTGGCCACAGGCGGCGGCGCGCCGTGCCGCCCGGGTGAGTGAGCCGAGCCGAGCCGTGCCGTGCCGTGCCCGGCGGCGCGGGAGCGGCCTGGGCTGCGCCGGGGGGGTCGCGGCGAGGCCCGGCTGAGGGGCCGGGGCGGCTGCCGGCCCTGCCGCCTAGGGGTGTCGCAGAGGCGGGCCGCGCTGTCGCGGCCGCCCGTAGCTGAGCGCGACGGGCCCCTTAGCGGAGGGGCGAGCCGCGTTGCGGCCGGCGCTGGGCTGTGCCTTCCGTCGGAGCTCCGCGGTAAGTCAAAGCGGTTGCTGCCGGCTCCCCTCCTGCGACTGGAGGATCGGGAGCCGCCGCTGTATTGGTCGCAGCGGAGGAGTGAGGACTCCGTGGGAAAACAAGCGAGCTAAGCCTTGAAGCTGTAGAGGTGCTGTACGTACAGTCGCTGCAATGCTGCCTGCGCCTGGACGCGCCCTGTTCTCTTGGTCCTCGCAAGCTTTCCAGAGCCTTCTAGACTTTGGTTCAAATTTTCTTGACAGCTACGGAGCATTGTTACTGCGTGGAGTTATTGGCAGAGTGAAATAGCAGTTTGGACCTCTGCGAGCACTAGACGAATTGATAAGAGCTGCATTGGCCTTATTCTCGAGCTTTGTGACAGCAGAGCTGTCACCCCTCTTGGGAGTTCTTTTTCCTTGCTTGCCTCTTGTCTGTCTACTTACAAGATTTCTCCATGCCCAAAGAAAAAATTTAAACCCTCCTGACACTTGCGTGACACATAAAAGTTATTACCTAGGTTTTGACCTGACTCTTGGTGATAAGCCTGTGTTGTTTGCTTGGTGTTTGTTCACGGAAGATACAGCAGGATCAGATTAGAGGGTTTTTTTAAGAAACCTGATAGCTCTCTGAAAGAAGTAATAAAACTGTAGATAAAGGAGACTTAATGAGCAAACCTTACACAGTTTTCCAAAAGCCTTTGGCAAGTGTCCCTATACTATGAAGTCAAGAACAGCTTTAGTTTCTTAAATGAAAAATAACTAAAATACTTCCATAAATGCTTATACCTGTGCTGACTGTACCATAAAAAATGACGGATACTTGGAAGTGTTTACCTTCTTTCTTTTCTCAGAATTGGTCTTGATGACACTGAGAAGCAATTCATAAAGGGTTAAAATAAAGTTTTCTTCTTCCCTGTCCTATAGTAAAGTATTTATATTTAATCACATTAGAAAGTACGTTACCTTTTCTGTATTTGTGACGGTGAATAATTTTTGTTAACTGCTTTGTTTGTTTTGATTTGTGTGTTTGTTTGCTGTACTGCCTTCCTCTTCTAAGCTACTCTTTTCCAGCATTGTTATAAGAAGTGTGTTCAATAGCAGAGTGAACATCTTTCAGGCTTAGCTTTGGTAATTTTTCAGCTGCTCTTGTTGCATGTTGTGTTAGTAGGAATATGAAAGCAATGTTATTTTTATGTTTTTCTGCAGCATCCAGGGAAAAAAACATCTGATAGTCACTGTGGATGATACTCTGAAAAGTCAGTTCCAGGTTGTCGTTAGCAAAAATCAAAAAGTAAATAGAATGGTAGAAATTATCAGGTAAGGAATGAAGTGCAGAGTAAAAGACCATACCATGCCACTGTGTAAATCCTTGCTTTGTCCAAACTTGAGTACTCTGTGCAGTTCTGGAGTTCACTCTCCCTTGGGTGATATGCTGTACTCTGTTTAGGATAACCGGGGAGGTGGAAGACGAGCAATGGAGATGACTGTATCGTTGAAATAGCCTTGACACAAGGAGAGCAAGAGCATCCTGTACTGATTTGTTAGTGGCAGTGTAGTCTAAGGAGTTGCTGTGCTTCTCTCTTGCTGGTGCTAGTACTCACATATTGTATAGATGGGTGGGTCGGTCTCTGAGCAGAATATTACCATGATCAAGCTGTTTTCTGGAGGGGGGGGGGAACTGCAGCTTCAAGTAGGAGGGGTGGCAAAACTGGTGCACTTCTGGTGCTAGAATTGTTTAGGGAAAACTTGAGCATCACAGCAGAGGGAGGAATGAGAGGATGGGTGCACTACAAGCCTGCAAAATCATGAGTGGTATGGAGAAGGTGAATAGCCCCAGAGCCATGCAAAGCTGGAGACCAGGAGGGTATTCAGGTAGTTTTAATTGCTTTCTTGTCCTGCCCATGTACTTTATCTGGTCATCTGACAGACCGCTGTTCTACTGATGTGTTTTGTTTTATGTCTTATTTTCCCCATTAGGATTTGGGTGTCAGTTTATCCTTTATAGAAACTGAATGCCATCTTGTTTCTCTCCAACCCCAAAAGAAGAAGGCAACACGTTGTGAGGGCAGAGAATAAAAAAGGAAAGGTAGGTAAAGGCAAATGGCTTAAAAATAAAGAACTGGAGGGAATGCTGAGCTGAGCATGCACAGTTCCCTGAGGCTGAGATGCTGATGAATGCTGTTTTGAGTGGTGTTCTTCTTGGAGAAATGAGAGGACAGGGACTTAGAAATAAATCCTACAGTTGGTGAATAGTCCCTAGTTTTTCTTAGGAAGTTGTAGCTTAACCGTTGGCTGGCTTAACCATTACCAGAAGGCAGTTGTTGAAGAGGTTCCACAATGGGGCTTTGGATATGGAGGGTATGAATAAAAAAAACTACTAGGGCAAAAAAGTGCAACTAAAATTTTTGTAAGAGGTTCTGGAAGAGAGGCTGACACCCAGGGTAGTAAATGTGGAAGTCACTTTTTCTCCTGAAATACTAAATGGATATTAAACAAGAGTGCCAACTTCAGTCTACATTTTTCAGAATTCTTTTCATTCTATCCTTGCATTTCCCTGGCTACGGTTTCTCCTGGATATGAACATGTGTCCAGGTACTTGATTTGTATCTTGTTGCTTAGCAGCACTATTGTCACTCTACTTAACTGTAGCTATTACAAAACTTCTATTCAGTCTCCATTGCTTTTCCTGAGTGATCTCTGGCACTTGTACAACCTTCATTTGATGGCCATAGGGAAATGGGAACAGAATTGGGAGGCTAGTTCTATCATCTTTATCCTTAACAGCTGGTGGAACCTGCTGCTCAGTGCTGAAAACAGGTGGTAGAAGAAAGTAGCCACATTTGATCCAGGCAAGAGCAGAGAGATGATGTTAGGACGAAGGAAATGCTTGAAAGGTGCTAACTAACCCTAGCTTGAGGTTTCTTAGTGAGGGCTAGTGCTTGATTAAATTAACCTGTGTCCTTATGTTCCTCACTTATAAATCAGAGTAGCTGCTTTAATCAAGATTACTTTTTTTTTTCTTAATTAGGTGAGGGAAAGAAGTCTTTGCACAGAGATACACCTATGTTTGTTGCAGTTGTGTCTAGGACTAAAGGTGGACTGTAGCATGTCTGCCTATACAGATTATTAATAATGTCAGGATGGTTCCATGCTTTTTCTCTAAGATGGAACTCTCTTTAAGATTACTGAAGGTGTTCACTGCCCTTAACTCTCTGAAACCACAGTTTTCCATTGCTCACTTCCTACTATGCTTGCTGTACACTGAGGTAAATAACTGCTGACCAGGTAGGAAATCTAGGATTCCTTGCCACTAACAAGCATCCTTCCATAAAAACTACTGGTTTCATGTGGGAAATGAAAGTACCCATTTAGTTGCTGTTCATTTTCTCTTGCCAGTTCTTCCTCTATTTCAGTGTCTGAAAAAGAAAAGCAGTTCCTCAGTATCTGCAGGGGTTGAGAGGAATCTGTTGGTTTTTTTTTTTTTTGGAAGCACAGTTCAAAGAAGTTGCATGTGCTAAAAATTGGCCATGTAAGCCTGAAATGAGGGCATTCCTGTTTCTTGTTAACTGTTTAAAAATCAAAATGAAGGCTTGGCTTAACATAAAAAATCAGCTGCTATGATACATCTTTAGTCACTGTTCTGTGTTTTTTGTGAGTGACCAACATTCTGGTGTTAGTGTTGTCTTTATTCTGCAGTTATACACACCAGGTTTATCTTTGCTAATAATTGGAGAGGGGAAAAGGGGAGAGCAGGGCCTATGTGTGCTATGATTAAAACAAATTCCACTTCTTGCAAAGTGGGGATCTCCAGATAGTCTTCTAATGAAATGAACGACCTTATATTTATTTGGGGGGTTTGAGGGGTTGGTTTGTTTTCCCTCATGTGGACATAGTGAAATCTTAATGTCAGATAATTGTGAGTTGGGTCTTCTATTAATTCTTGAGACACTGAGGTTTTTGCAAGTGTCTTGAACTCTAACCCAACTACTTGAATATTGTTCACTCTTCATGAGGTTTTTTCCACAGCTGTGAAACTTTCAGAGAAGATTGCTTCCTGATCCCAGAAGGTGATGTGTTAAAGATGTTAAAAAAAAAAAAAAGCAAACCCTCCCCCCCAGTAAACAACCCTCCAAACAAAAATATCCCACAAACTAAATAAAAACCAAATACTGTCTTGTAACAACATGAGAATTAGTGCTGTTGGAATTTGTTTGAATTCTAATAGGTAAATAGGAATATAACAGTGGTAAAATAGGTGTAGGCAGAAGACAGTATAACTAGTATCTGAGTTGAACTGAGGAAATACTATGAATTTTGTAGTGTCTTTGAAGATGAGAAACTAGATTTATGGTTTCTGCTAATTGCAGTGATAAGAGTGCTTGCGGATGACACCAAGTTGGGTGGGAGTGTTGATCTGCTTGAGGGTAGGAAGGCTCCACAGAGGGTCTGGACAGGCTGGATCGATGGGCCAAGTTCAATTGTATGAGGTTCAACAAGGCCAAGTGACGGGTCCTACACTTGGGTCACAACAACCCCATGCAGCGCTACAGGCTTGGGGAAGAGTGGCTGGAAAGCTGCCTGGTGGAAAAGGACCTGGGGGTGTCGGTCAACAGCTGACAGCCAGCTGAATATGATCCAGCAGTGTGCTGAGGTGGCCAAGAAGGCCAGTAGCATCTGGGCTTGTATCAGATCGTGTGGCCAGCAGGACTAGGGAAGTGATTGTCCTCCTGTACTCGGCACTGGTGAGGCCGCACCTTGAACACTGTGTTCAGTTTCGGGCCGCTCACTACAAGAAAGACATTGAGGTGCTGGAGCGTGTCCAGAGAAGGGCAACGAAGCTGGTGAAGGGTCTGGAGCACAAGTCTTAGGAGGAGCGGCTGAGGGAACTGGGGCTGTTTAGTCTGGAGAAGGAGCTGAGGGGTGACCGTGTTGCTCTCTACAACTACCTGAAAGGAGGTCATAGCGACGTGGGGGTCGGTCTCTTCTCCCAAGTAACAAGTGATAGGATGAGAGGAAATGGCCTCAAGTTGTGCCAGGGGAGGTTGAGATTGGATATTAGGAAAAATTTCTTCACCAAAAGTGTTGTGAAGCGTTGGAACAGGCTGCCCAGGGAAGCAGTGGAGTCACCATCCCTGGAGGTATTTAAAAGATGCACTTAGGCACATGGTTTAATGGTGGACTTGGCAGTGTTAGGCTGTCCTGGTTTCAGCTGGGATAGAGTTAACTGTCTTCCTAGTAGCTGGTACAGTGCTATGTTTTGAGTTCAGTATGCGAAGAATGTTGGTAACACTGATGTTTTCAGTTGTTGCTAAGTAGTGCTTAGACTAAAGTCAAGGATTTTTCTGCTTCTCATGCCCAGCCAGGGCACAAGAAGTTGGCACAGGACAGAACCAGGGCACCTGACCCAAACTGGCCAACAGGGTATTCCATACCTTGGGACGTCCCATCTAGTATAGGAACTGGGAAGGGGGGGAGGGGAATCACTGCTCGGGGACTAACTGGGTGTCGGTTGGCGGGTGGTGAGCAATTGCCCTGCGCATCATTTGTACATTCCAATCCTTTTATTAATACTGTTGTCATTTTATTAGTATTATCATTATTAGTTTCTTCTGTTCTATTAAACCGTTCTTATCTCAACCTACGAGTTTTACTTCTTTTTCCCGATTCTCTCCCCCATCCCACTGGATGGGGGGGAGTGAGTGAGCAGCTGCATGGTGCTTGGTTGCTGGCTGGGGTTAAACCACGACATAGGCTTATGGTTGGACTCGATGATCCTGAAGGTCTTTTCCAAACTAAATGATTCTATGAGTCTCTTAGAATCATTTAGGTTGGAAAAGACCTTCAGGATCATCGAGTCCAACCATCATCCATGTTATGGAGTACCCTGTCTATGCACTTTTTGAATACCTCCAGGGATGGTGACTCAACCACTTCCCTGGGCAGCCTATTCCAATGTGTGACAACCCTCTCAGTAAAGAAATTTTTCCTAATATCTAACCTAAATCTCCCTTGCTGCAACTTGAGGCCATTTCCTCTCATCCTATCTCCAGCCACCTGACAGAAGAGACCTGCACCCACCTCACTACAAGCCCCCTTTAGCTAGTTGTAGAGGGCGATAAGGTCTCCCCTCAGCCTCCTCTTCTCCAGGCTAAACAACCCCACTTCCCTCAGCTGTTCCTCCTAAGACTTGTGCTCCAGGCCCCTCACCAACTTGGTTGCCCTTCTCTGGACGTGCTCCAGCAACTCAGTGTCTTTCCTGTAGCAAGGGGCCCAAAACTGAACACTGTACTTGAGGTGTGGCCTCACTAGTGCTGAATACAGGGGAATAATCACTTCCCTGCTCCTGCCGGCCACATGTATGCCAGGATGCTGTTGGCCTTCCTGGCCACCTGGGCACACTGCTGGCTCATATTCAGCCGGCTGCCAACCAGCACCCCCAGGTCTTTCTCTGCTGGGCAGCTTTCCAGCCACTCTTCCCCAGGCCCGTAGCCGTGCATGGGATTGTTGTGACCCAAGTGCAGGACCCAGCACTTGGCCTTGTTGAATCTCATACGATTGCTCTCAGCCCATGAATCCAGCCTGTCCAGATCTCTCTGTAGAGCCTCCCTACCCTCAAGCAGATCGACCCTGCCTCCCAACTTGGTGTCATCTGCAAACTTGCTGAGGGTGCACTCGATCTCCTCGTCCAAGTCATTGATAAAGATATTAAACAGAGTGGGGCCCAACACCGAGCCCTGGGGAACACCACTTGTGACCTGCTGCAAACTGGATTTCACCCCATTCACCACAACCCTCTGGGCTCGTCCATCCAGCCAGTTTTTCACCCAGCAAAGAGTACATTTATTTTAATTTAGAAGTGAATGCAAATGCCATATGGGGGATAGGTGAAGAGCAAAGGCAGGACTCGCCCTTGTGGAAGGGTGTGGGCTACAGTGGAGAAAACAAAGGCGGTAAAGGGCCTACAGAGGTAAAGCCACTCCTGAAAGTTTGTCTACAGCTCCCTTTCATCTGCTGTCTGCATCAGACTGCAAACACCTGAGAACAGGGAGAATCAAGGTCAAGGGAAGCTGCATGTGGGAGATGGCTAGGCAGCCTGTGCTGTGGGGAGGGCTGTCTGGACTAGTCTGGGACTAGACGGAAAACAGTTGTTAATGCTCCAACCTGTAAAGCCCTGGATTTTGTGCTGCAACGTGGAGTAGAATTACATCATCTGCTGGGACAGCAGGACGGGAAGGTGAGCGTGCTGGTGGGAGGGATGAGGCTGGAGCCGCGGCGCTTACATCAGCCGGCCGTGGGCGTGGGTCCCCGCGCGCCGCGCTGATGTGGCGCCTGCTGCCGGGAGGCCGGGGATTGGCTGCGGCGGGTCAGCTGGTCCGGCCGCGCCCGCCGCGGCGGGAGCGCGGTCGCGTCGCGGTCCTGGTGCCGCCGCAGGTGCCGCTGCCCGTGGACATCTCTGTCGCAGCTTCAGCAGGACGGGTCAGGTACGGAAATCCTGGTGGCTTCAAGTGCCGCGGCAAGGAGTGACGCCTGGAGGTGTCAGTGATAAACGTGCGGCAAGCCGTTTGTCTGCCGTTGCGTTTTGTGAAGCTGGACTCGCTCTCTGTGCCTGAGTGGGTTCTGCTTGCTCCTGCTGTGAATCGCTCGGTTCCTCCGCTTGTACTTCCCAGGGCAGGCAGTTGGAGGTACTAGTCCTGTCTCTAGTGCTGGTGCTATACAGCCCTGCTTGTGCTGCTTCGCTTACTTATAGACGAGGTATAGCAAAATGGAACAATACTCAACGTCCACAGATGCTATCTTTTGAGGTACCCAGAACGGTTCCGACAGGCCAGTAACAGGGTTTTATTCCGCTGCACAAGGCAGTGTCAATCGATGCAGGGTGCTGCGACCGCGCTGTCCTGCTGGAATGGATTCTTGGTAGAAAAGAATTGCATGGTATGTGTTGCTTGAATTGCCTGTTGTCTGTGTGTATAACTTCTATAGAACCTGGGCAAAGCTATTTGCGGACTGTTCTAAAGACAATTTATTTGAAGCTTTATTTTAGTCAGTTCTTCTCAGCTGGCTTCCCTCTGGGAAGGTTTCTTGGTTTTGAGTTTGCATTAAGAACTGCAGATATATATTTTTTTTTCCTTACAAAAGTTTTCATTTTAAGGTAACAAAGCTGCTTAAATAACAAAACCCCTGAATGTTACAGAGGACTTATTTGTGTTATGGTAAAGACTTGCTTTGTTAAAATTATGCGTATTTCCTTGGAACTTGATTTCTCTCTGCTTAATTGCTTAAGTGTAGTACAGTTTAGCTCTTTCTATAGGAGTTTGGTTTCCAGATTTTTTTCCCTTGTGGAATGTCCTCACGCTTAGTTGAGATATTGGCCTTTATATATAAAACTGTGAAAAAAATTTATTTAGTTTTATTTTATCAACTCACTGCAAATATCTGTGGACATCCCATGGGTCTGCAGCCAACAGACTGAAAAATCAGTGTTATAGATTGTTGTTGTTAAAAGGCACCAGTTTTAGGATTTGAGACCTCTGATTGCTTGGTAAGGTGACTAAGTCTCTTTACGGTGATCTGGAACAGAATCTAAATGTACTATGTTGTTTAACAACTGTTATGGAGATAATAAATTAATAAAAACTAGCCAATAGTATTGCTTTCTGTGAGCAATAATATAAGGATAACTTTTATTATTTAAAGAGATGATGGGAGAATGATATTTTTAAAAGTCAGGTTTGGAGACTAGTTTGGAAGGAGTAGGTCTTCCTGGTAATGAAAAAACCATAAATTTTTAAGCTGTTGCTGGAGTCTTGGAGAAATACCTGAATAATGCATTTTGCATTTCTTTTTATTGCTCCCTCCCCTCCAAGTAAGGCAGATTTTTAGTTTTTTAATTATTATTATTTATTTTAGTTTTAATTTTTAATTTTTTTAATTAATTTTTTAAAAATTATGTACCTTTTTTTGGTTTGTTACTGAAGACCAGAACCATTCCAGGCATGAAAATGGGAGTGGAATGGAAAATGAGGATTGAAAGTAACTTTAAATCCTTGATTGAGTAAGAGAAGAGAAAGGAGTTGTTCTGCAGCCTCAGACTAGCCTGAAAGAAAGCTTGTCATTTACAGTATGCCCTACGCCCTGTCTATGCTTTCTGGCAGCCTCATTCCCATTTCACATATTTTCTTGATATCTGCTGCTGCTGTAAAATTTCCATTTCTGTCGTCTTGTTAACTTAGCCTCCTTGCCTTTTCTCGCAAGCTAGTTGCAAAACTGTGCTATTTCTTTCTAATCTTTTTCCTTCAAAAGATCCACACTGTCTACCACCTCTCACTGCTCACTGTCTGCTCACTCTTAGCAAAGTTGTCTCTGGTAAAGGGAAGCAGGAGGCAGTCTTCCAGAAGGACAAGGTTGCTCTTAGTTGCAGGCAGCCCTGTAGTGGGAATGTGAAGTGGTTCTCTGGCAGATCAGTAGGAGCAACTAAGGACACAACACAGCTTGATCTAGCTAGTATGGGTCTATATTCTAGTGACGGTGCAACACCAGGTGAAGGTTATTACCGTGGTGGGAATCAAAGGCCTGACAGAAGAGGTTGTAACAGGAAATGTCTGGGGGTGAAACTTCAGGTAGAGTGCCTGGTTCTCTTCCCTAAGGGAGCTGGTCTGTGAAGGAAGCTGAAGAGGAACAGGCAGTTCCACTCAGGATAGTTGTGGTGGAAGGGGTTCTGGACAAAAGACCTGCCGTTTGCTAGTTCAGGTTGTCAGAAGCTGCAGGACTTGGCCATTCCTCTGAGACATAACTGAGACCCTGCTGGGAAGATGATGGCTGACAGTAGATGCTAGGGTGGACTTCAAGGTGGAAGGGTCAGACAGCCAGACATATGAACAGTGGGAATTGTTGTGCCCCCCAGAGGCAGGTGCATGAGGTGCCTGGTAAGGGTTCGAAGAGGGAGTGTCTAGTTGGTACTGTTCACCTTTAAGCTTGCCCTGTTATGAGAAGAGAGCTTGGACTACTTGCTCAGTTGTATCATCCGCTCTGAGTCCTTTGTCTGCCTCGACCTGGCAGTGGTCACAACTGCCATTTCAGATGAAATACAGAACTGGAGGGATGTTGAAAATTAATATTGTTAAAAAGCCATGCTATGTAATCTTTACTAGACAAAACAGGAGAGCCATTATCTGCTGGTGGCAGCCTTGTCTTATGTAGACGTGTATATTTTGGTAAGGTTTATAATGAGGTATAAGAACAATACACTGGTGTGGGGTAACGAAGCAACTTGAAGTGTTCATGTACATGTATGCCAGAACTGCCAGGTGCTATAACTGTCGTGGTATTTGTAATAGCAGTCTTCCAATGCAGTTACTATGAGCTCTCCTTGTCCTCTCTTCAGTACCTTCTCCCTACCACCACTTGTGCAGTGTTGTTTGCTCTATTCCAATGGTGCAGAGAGATGGATTGAAAGCAAGTAAAGGAAGCAAATTTTTGTAAAAGGGGAAGGAGAGGTTTCATGGCTTAAGCGCTGTCTGGTAGACCTGGATTCTTGTTAATCTCCTTTGTTTCCTTTGTGATACTAGATACATTACTTCAACTAGATCTGTCCTAGGAAATGGCTAATTGTGTATCCCTTGTTTGCTGGGTGCTTGCTCTAGTGGATTTTGACTTGCAAGAATCTTGAGTGTTTACAAGTTTAGTCAAGGGAAACTAGTGCCAAATACCTTTGAAATTGCTGCCTTACTTGTAATCATGGTTAACATTTTGTCATTTGGTAGTGCTCAGGGAAAAGTGAGTCAGCATATTTTCTATATTGAATAGGGCTGAGATTCATAACTGTAGTAGATGCTCTGTTGTGGGGTGTACAGAGAAGTCTGTATGATACAACCTCTCTATATTTTTTTTTTTTTTTTTTTTTCTTCCAGGCTTCCCTGTGGACAAAGTTAGGACTCTTCTCCATTGTAGATACACCCGCTAATAATGTCTTCCCTTCTTGGGGAACCACGTTTTGTTCTTGATCTTTAATAATTATCTTCTGCCAGCAGGCAGGGAACAGGGGCCTTCAGTTCTTCTAAGTCACAGTCTGAGAATTCTGCAAAATGGAGAGACTGGGCTGTCTGTCTCTTGCACAAGGAAATTGCGTTAAGACTGTACAGGACAAAGAGGAGTTGGGGTGGGGGGTTTGGTGAGGAGAGAGATACAGATGGAAATTCACTGATATTTAACCAGTTTTCCACCTTCCTCCCTTCCTTTTAACTTACAGATATCCTTGATTTGCAGAAGGCATCTCAAAATGTTGTGTCGAGCTGCTCTGAGCCCCCTTGTCCGTTCCCCTGGATGGTGCTTTGTGTTATCGCCACATGCCATCGCAGCCATTTCCCGTTTATGTATGTATGAGAGAAAGCACACATTTCTAATAATGTTGGTCAGTATGTGTCTGGGCATGCCTATACTCTTTCCTATGTTGAAAGGAAAATCACCTCATTAACATCATTCAAAACTTGCAACCTCTGGAGTGAGTTGCACTTGGAAGCTCTACTTTCTTAAAATTACTTTCTCCCTTAACTCAATAACATTCAGCTGATGACTGAGGGGTCTATTTTTCATTCTGATGTGCATTTCAAGCAAAAAAAAATCAGTTGTGAAAGTACTGCTACTGTAAAAGTTCTTTATTTCAACCTCATGTATTCCTGGAAAACAAGATCTGATTATGTCTGCTCCCCCATTTGCGTTTTCAACCCACAGATGTCTTGAATAAAACAAGATGTGAAGCTCAAAGTTATTCAGATTAGATAAAAGTGGAAAGATGCTTGCAGGAAGTCTGAGTGTAAATACATCACTGCCCTGTAAATAGTTGTTCCCTGAAAACCTAACTTGAGAGAACCATTCACTGTCTATTTGATTAGTGGTCTGAAATAGAGAAGGCAAGGACAGATAGACTCTATTAGATCAAGAGATTAACTGTTTACTGTTGCATGCAAGATTAATTTCCCATTGATCTGTGTGTTAACAGTTCTCTTTTGTTGATATTTATATGAATTAATAAATGTTGAGAACTTTAAAATGCTAAACTTGTTTTTTCTGACCTATAGTTCTGTTGACTTCTGCATTTGTAGTATTTCTAAATATTCCGCATTTTCCGAAGTCCGTAAACTACTCGGTTAACACTGTGAAAATTATTCCTTAGTATTGACAGTAGTCAGTATCCAGTATTGGAACAATTCTGGTTACTTCATCAGTTGCATTCTAAAACTGAATTGAGCATTTATCACAGTTTTCTTCTGTTGTCTACTGTTTCTGTTGTGATCCCGTTCGGCTTGTCTATTTTGAAATTCTGCTTCTTTACTTCCGAGAAGCAAGCCTCATGCAGGTTTCATAAAAGGATCTGCAGTGCCAAATACTAAAGTCTTTTTCATATGTTTCTCCTTCTTTATTAAGGAAGTGAAACTGTTGACAAGGTACTGGATATAAAAACTGGAATGCCTAGAAACCTATTTGTCCAAAAAGTTGACTGGATGGCTATACCATTTTCTTCCTAATTGCATATGAAGCAAGTTAATGGGCTTGCGTCACCAGAATTGTTTTGCATGTGTAACGTGGGAGCTGACTTCACATCCTAGTCCAGTCTAAAATAACTAAAAAAGACAGGTTTATGCAGTCATAGAGCAAGGTTAGCAATTAGGGCTTTAGCAGAGATGAATGAAATTCTCTGCGTGTCCTAGAACCATTGTTGTCTTCCATGTCTTTCTGAAAAAATAAGTGGTTTCTTTTCAGATACTGGTTATCCCTCAACAGCTGCCTTCTTGGAACCTTCTAAACCCTGAAGCTCTAGCCAAGAGAATTGGAAACAATTTGGTTTTACTCCTTTCTAGTCATACTGTGTGGGATAGGCAAATACTATATAGTCATGTATAATGCTGGAAAGAACAGTTAAATTGGAATCCTTCACCTGTTCTTTCATATGTATTGTAGGCTTTATTTACATTCACAAGTATTCCCTCATGAAAATGAGGGGCAAATGAAACTCATCTCCAAATTCCATTTTTTAATTTTATATGCGTGACATGTTAGTGCAGCCCTCAGTTATGATTAATCATTTAAGCTTCTTCCGCGTGTCTGATGAACAAAAGATTTACTTATTTAAAACATTGTTAAAGGACTACTTTCTCTTTTTTATGTTCATTTCTGTCTTTCTCCAGCAGAAGTAACACCCAGAATAGTCACTTTAGGTTATAAATGAATCTATTTTGTATTATTGAGCATCAAAATTAGAGAGACTGAACAGATTAAATAAAATCAGGTAACTCTGACCATGGCATAGGATTCAGTTTACTGACTTGTAAAGAAGCCTCTGCATCTTCAGATGAGATATTGGTTAGGATTGACTAGAATAGAATAGTTCAGTTGGAAGGGCCCTACAGTGATCATCTAGTCCAGCTGCCTGACCACTTCAGCACTGACCAAAAGTTAAAGCATGTTATTAAGGGCATTGTCCAAATGCCTCTTAAGCCCTGACAGGCACGGGGCATCGACCACCTCTCGAGGAAGCCTGTTGCCGTGTTTGAACACCCATCTTGGTAAAGAAATGCTTCCTGATGTCCAGTCTGAACCTCCCCTGATGCAGCTTTGAACCAGTCCCATGTGTCCTGTCCCTGGACGCCAGGGAGGAGAGATCAGCACCTCCCTCTCCACGTCCCCTCCTCAGGAAGCTGTGCCCCTCAGCCTCCTCCTCTCCGAACGAGACAAACCCAGCGTCCTCAGCTGCTCCTCAGAGGACGTGCCTTCCAGCCCCTTCACCAGCTTGGTTGCCCTCCTCTGGGCGCATTCAAGGACCAAAATGTCCTTCTTAAATTGAGGGGCCCAGCGCTGCAGACAGTATTCCAGGTGAGGCCGCACCAACAATAAACACATCGGGTTAACCACCTCTTTCGACCGGCTGCTCATGCTGTGTTTGGTGCCCCGCAGAATGCAGTTTGCCCTCTTGTCTGCCAGGGCACACTGCTGACTCACATTGAGCCTGCTGTCGACCAGCACCCCCAGATCCCTTTCTGCAGGGCTGCTCGCCAGCCACTCCTCTCCCAATTTATACTTGTGTCCGGCGTTACTCTGTCCTTGGTGCAGAATCTGGCATTTGGACTTGTTAAATTTCATGCCATTGATGATTGCCCAATGCTCCAATCTATCCCTCCACAAGGCCTCTTGTCCTTTGAGAGAGTCAACAGCACCTCCCAGTTTAGTATCATCTGCAAACTTGCTAATGGTGCAGTCAACTCCTGCATCCAGATCATTGATAAAAATGTTGAACAGCACTGGCCCTAGGATTGAGCCCTGAAGAACACCGCTGCTTACTGGTCCCTAGCCAGATATAGCCCCATTCACTACAACCCTTTGAGCCCTGTCTTCCAGCGAGTTCTTCACCCAGCACACCGTGAACCTGCTTATCTCACAGCTGGGCAACTTGTCCAGAAGGATGCTGTGAGGAACAGTATCAAAAGCCTCACTAAAATCCAGAAAAACTACATCCACCATCTTCCCTGCATTCAGTGGGCCGGTGACCTTACCATAGGGTATCAAATTAGTTAAACAAGACTTTCCCTTTCTGAACCCATGTTGACTATGCCTGATGATTGCATGGTGCTTTATATGCCTTTCAATAGCATCCAGTATGATCTTCTCCATAACTTTTCCATGAATGTGTTCCATCTTTTGACTAAGTTGCACTTTTGGTCCCAGAGTGTAGTGTCAGTAGCTGATTTTTCAGTAATTACATCAGAAGTATTCTCCATCTTTTTTGCTATACTGGTATTTTTGAGACTGTCTAAAAGTTGACATTGGTTTAATACAGTTTCTTAATAGCAGTACAAAAAGAGCTAGATGGAGGATAAGGAAATGTGGTTTCAAATTCTTGTCAAGTAATATGGCTTATCCATATTATATTAATTATCCAGTTGACACACTTGGACTGCATGTATTCTTATCTGCATGACTCCTTCAGACGCAATTCACTGTGGCTCTGCAAAACTGCATATGAAGTATATTGGAAGTGCTTTCTGTCTGCCTTCATTTCTTCAGCTTAACTTTGGGACTTTATGTGTTTGGGTCCACCTCTTTGTCAATTAGAAAGGATCCAGACTGTTCCTTGTGATTGTAACTTAATAGTCACTATCCTCTTTAATCTGCTGTGCTGATAGTGGTCTTGCTGACCTTTGCAGGCATTTTGAAAACAAGGATTTTGCTGGCAAGCATTCCCTAGCTCATTGACTTGGGCAAAGTGCCAGCCTTACGTATCTTGTGTCTTACCTGTGTAATGCTGTGACTGTCTCTTCTCCCTCCAATGCCTATTTATCCTGTAGGAAGGTAACTTCCAGTTTGTATGTCCATCATCCCCCTTCTGCTGCCCCTAGTTGAGCAACGTGCAAAAATACCTGAGCTAGAGATGTTGTAAAAGCTGTGTTTCTTTTCCTCCCTAAGAGTCAAGCTTTCTGTGCTACTACAGATGGGAAAACTCTCTAGCTGTATCTAATGAGGTGAGGCAAAGGAGATTGTTTTTAAAGCTAGTACTTTTACTTCTGATGTGAGCTGTATGGGCTTTTTTTAGTGTCCTTCAGTTTGGTCTTCTAGATTCCCAGAATCAAAGCTCTCTTACACATGGGATATTGCCTTATATACCTTAGGGACGGTCAGAGCTGCTCAGATATATTAATGGTTCTCACTTTATTTTGGTGACTTGAAAGCTAGCTTCTCGTTCCTGGTCACTGAGAAGTGTTTATTGTGAGCTTTAGCCTTGGAAAGGGAGGAAATGTTACATGACTTCAAGGGCTTAAAGTCTGAATGAAACACTTAAAACTGCATTTTTTTTTCTTTCTTTCTTTCTTTAACCACAGATCTCCCTTGTCATAACCAAAGATTAAGGAATGAATCTATCCGTTGTTGGAGCAACATCCCATTTATCACTATGCCACTCAGCCGTGCACATGGAAAATCATTTGCACACCGCAGTGAGCTGAAGCATGCAAAGCGGATTGTAGTGAAGCTGGGTAGTGCTGTTGTGACTCGAGGGGATGAGTGTGGCTTGGCCCTTGGGAGGCTGGCATCTATTGTAGAGCAGGTAATTCTGTGACTGAAGTGGAGTGTTTGTTTTAACTTCAGATACTTGGTGATTGTTGGATGGCACAGAAGATTGTAGGAAAACTCAAAAAACAGTGATGGCCGTTTAAAGCAACGTGTTGGCCTTTCCCTTTTTTGTTCCCCTGTGCTGTGGTAGCATAAACCGTGTAACTCTGTAAATAGGTATTTAAAGGTGTGGTGAGTTAACCTTGACCAGCAGCTAAGCACCCATACAGATGCTTGTTTGCTGCCCCACCTCTGCCCCACCACCAGTCGGATTGGGAAGAAAATAGGAAGAGCAAAAGTAAGAAAACCTAGGGGTTGAAATAAAGACAGTTTAATAAGTGAAGGAAAGAGGAAAAGAAATAAGCGATGCTAAGGCAATCACTCACTACCTCGCATAAGCAGACCAATGCCCAGCTAGTCCCCGAGTGATGGCCATCTTGGGAGACAACCCCCTGCCCTTTCCTATCCTGCTACCCTGGTTTTATTACTGAGCATGATGTGATATGGTATGGAACATCCCTTTGGCCAGTTCACGTCAGCTGTCCCAAACGTGTCCTCTCTGAACTTCTTGCCCAGCCTCTAGCCTACATGCTGTGATGGGACATAGTGGGAAAAAGAAAGTGTTGATGCTGTGCAGGTGCTGCTCGGCATGGGAAAAAGAGAAGGCTTTGATGCTGTGCAAGCACTATTTAGCAATAGGCAAAACACCGGAATGTTATCAACACTGTTTTAGTCCTGAAATCCAAAACACAGCAGTATATAGGCCCTTATGAAGTAAGTTAACTCCCATCTTGGCCAGACCCAGTACAGAGGGTGAGATTTTTATGCAATAGCTAAGATGTGACTGGGGCATTAGTTGGACCTAGTGGGAAGGTGGCACTGAAGTTTGTGAAGTCTGCAGGTTCTTGATTACCTGAGCATTTGCAGATTTCCTCTAGGAGAAAGCTTGAGACCTCATTATTTTTAGGAAAAACTGATGGGATCAGCTCATGAATTGGTTCTCCAAAATGAAATTATGACTTTGGGGGGGGGATTGGACATGTCTTCTCTGGGAAGTAAAGTTAACATAATAAATTAAATTCATGTAAGACATCTAGCTTTAGAGCTTTGAAAGGAATCTGGCCAGAAGCATGTAAGGAAGAAGTAAGTAAAAGCTGTATTATCAGAGTTAGCTTCTTCACTTCTAGAATTCAGTTACTGTATAATGGCAGTTTGGGGAATGGATGGCAAATAAGAGGGTTGGGGAAAGGTCCAGCTGCTACTTTACAGCTTTTTCATATCTTATCTTTCCTTATCTGTAGCAATGGAGGTGGAGGGGCGAGGGGTATAGAAGTGTTACCATGTAATATGTATTGTGAAAATTCAAGCATGACTGTCATAAAAACTGGGGTTGTGAAAATGTCCTGGTTTCAGCTGGGATAGAGTTAACTGTCTTCCTAGTAGCTGGTACAGTGCTATGTTTTGAGTTCAGTATGCGAAGAATGTTGGTAACACTGATGTTTTCAGTTGTTGCTAAGTAGTTCTTAGACTAAAGTCAAGGATTTTTCAGCTTCTCATGCCCAGCGAGCAGAAAGCTGGAGGGGCACAAGAAGTTGGCACAGGACACAGCCAGGGCACCTGACCCAAACTGGCCAACAGGGTATTCCATACCATGTGACATCCCATTTAGTATAGGAACTGGGAAGGGGGGGGGGCGGGCGGATCACCGCTAGGGGACTAACTGGGTGTCGGTTGGCGGGTGGTGAGCAATTGCCCTGCGCATCATTTGTACATTCCAATCCTTTTGTTACTACTGTTGTCATTTTATTAGTGTTATCATTATCATTATTAGTTTCTTCTTTTCTGTTCTATTAAACTGTTCTTATCTCAACCTACGAGTTTTACTTCTTTTTCCCGATTCTCTCCCCCATCCCACTGGGTGGGGGGGGAGTGAGTGAGCGGCTGTGTGGTGCTTAGTTGCTGGCTGGGGTTAAACCACAACAGAAAAGAAAGTTTAGCAGAAGCTATAGATTGCATGCAGTCCTTTGCATAGCTCCTAAGTGGCTAGGCAGGTGTGCAGGAGTATCTTAGAGGGTGGTTGCCTTGCTTTCTGCATCCATGGATAAAGCAAAACACTTGTGTCAGCAAGAACTGGTGAGCATGTTATAACAGCCAGAACTGTCATGCTAGCAGTGATCATACTCCAGGCCCTATTTCTTAAGTTCTGTACTTACAGGTGTCAATGCTGCAAAATCAGGGCCGAGAGATGATGATTGTAACCAGTGGTGCTGTAGCTTTTGGAAAGCAACGGTTGCGTCATGAGATCTTGCTTTCTCAGAGTGTGAGGCAAGCGCTTCATTCAGGCCAGAGTCAGCTAAAAGATATGGTGAGTGACTGGCAGCATTCCTGCTTTTCCTTGAATGTTGGGTGGTACCTGCTCAAGTTACTGCCTGACAGCAGTTCTGTATCTTTGTAGGCTATTCCAGTCTTGGAGGCCCGAGCCTGTGCAGCAGCTGGCCAGAGTGGACTAATGGCTTTGTATGAGGCCATGTTTACACAGTACAGCATCTGTGCGGCTCAAGTAAGAGATTCCTTCTTTCCTAGACTGACTTGCTACTTCAGTCAGTGATGGAATTGTTCTCAGATTTTTTCCGTGTTTTATACGCTGCTATTTTTACTGTAGTCTTGTACTTCTATTGCCATCCTACTTTTGTGGCTTATTATTCTAGCGTAAATGGTAGCTTATACAGGAGTGCCTTGCTAAGTATTTCTGAAATGGAGTTATCTATTGTCAAGGTGAAGCAAATAGGCTTTTTCTTTTTAGAATTGGTGTGTGCCCTGCTCTTATGTACAGCAGCGGAGGGAGGGGTTGTCTATTAAGGTCTATTCACAAAAGATAAAGTTGGTGATCCAAAGTGAGGGTTTAAAAATCACAAGTGACTGAACTGCCACACATTCTGTAAAGCTGACAGAAGTGCATATCCACACTTAGAACTTGTGTCCATCTACTCTTCAAACCTTTCTAACTTGTGGGTGGTGGTATCCCTAGCCTGGGTCTTCTACCTATAACCTATTCTGAATGCTGCAACTGTATTAATTGAACTACTCTTAAACAGGCTTTGCTTATCTTAAAAACTCTGAGAATACAGAATTGCATCAACTGTAAGTCCTTATTTGTTTAGACACTTTTAATTAATTTAGGAGCCTAATATGAAGTCTCGCTTGGAGGAACTTCTTCCTGTAACACAGTATAGCTGATATCACTAAAATGTTTACAGTATAGCTAACAATCGCTGTAGGTTGCACTGGATTATAATCTTGTTCCAGTCGGTAGACAACTATCATTCCTTCGATTTAAAAGAATTAATTGCCCATGCCAAAAAAGTCAGTGTACACATTGATTCCAAGTGCTATTGTAACATTTGTGTGGTGGAGTTTTTTGCTTAGTTCTCAAATGTCCAATGGTAGAGTAAAAATGAAAAAAAAGTCTCTTCAGAGCAGAAGTTGAGGGGTTTTTGTCTTAAAACCAAAAAGAAAGGGGTGATGTCTGCATGCAGGAGGCTTTAAGACCAAGATTCTTTCAGAAAAGCAAGTGAGTTCTAGAGCTGAAGAGAAGTCTTGAGGCAAAGCATCCCTCCTGCTTGCGGCAGTAGAAACATTACACTGGGAAGGAAAACAGGAGAAGGAGTGTCTTGAGTAATCTTACAAATTGTTTAGGGTCTTAGTAGTTATCATCAGCATCTATGTTTTGCTTATGTTTTTTTTCTTAAGTTGGTTCCTGGAGCCTGTGATCTGTCAGCTTGAGAAAGGCCCTTATAGGCTCCAGTGGAAGTTAAGGCATATAAACCTGAAAATGTTGTGCAAAGAGTGTTTCTCACTTGTATTCTTTATCCTTTAAACGTGGCTTATGTTTCTTTAGTGACCCAAAGGGCACAGCTGATCTGTTATGATATGTTAATACATATGTTTATGATGTTCTCAGGAAAAGCGGTAGGCTAAGTATATATTAATTTATTTTCCTCCTTTTAGATTTTAGTCACCAACCTGGATTTCCATGATGAACAGAAGCGTCGGAACTTAAATGGAACATTGCATGAGCTTCTAAGAATGAATATTGTCCCTATAATTAACACTAATGATGCTGTTGTTCCACCTCCAGAGCCGAATAGTGATCTGCAGGGGGTAAATGTGGGTAAAGTATTGCAAGGGGGTGAATCCTGCTTGTAGATGGTACAGCAGTAAGGGGTACTTCACTAATGTCATAAATGGGGACCTCTGAAGCCTGCAGCAGGGAGACAAACATACAAAATTAGTAATGTGGACAGAGGGTACTGGAAGACTATGCTGACCTGTCTGCTTCCAGCATGATACAGTGCTGTGGGGTGAAAGCAGGGCAGATGATGTCTGCTCTGCCAAAAGCAAGCATGCCCAGTTTGGTTTTCACTGAATAGCTGAAGTTGGAAGGGACTTCTGCAGGTCACATAGTCCAGCACCCCTGCTTAAAGAAGGGTCTGTTAGTACCTGTTGTCCTGTCACTGGGCACCAAGGTGGAGAATGCAGGTACTGATCACACTGCTTGTCATGTTGATACCACTTTACTGCACTCCAAAAGCGTATGTACTTTCACACAAAGATCACCTTCTAAGTTTCCAGTGGGTGTGAACAAAGTAGCTCAGAAGGACTTGGTAGTGCTGAGGTAACTTGCTTTTGTATGTTGGAGCCAAATATTTCCTAGTTCCTCCCGCTATTCAGTGCTGCTGATATGCATGTGCATTGCAGGTGATTAGTGTGAAGGATAATGACAGTCTGGCAGCACGACTGGCTGTGGAAATGAAAACTGATCTCCTGATTGTTCTCTCAGATGTAGAAGGTTTGTGAGTAATTTCTTTACTTTCTTCTTCTATTGAAGTATATCAGATAGTCAAACCAACCTATGTATTTGGGTTTTGCTGATCTCTTCAGTTCATATCTTTTACAGGAACAATTACAATGTACCCCATAACTCCTTAAGGCATATATCCAATGCTGATGCTGTTGCATAAGCCAAACAGTGTCTGCCACACTGTTGAATCTGGGTGGGTGAGAATGCATGTGAAGTTGAGACTTGTTCCAGAATGCAGAATACGATATGTATTATGGTACTTCTGCTAGCTTCACAGAATTGTATGATATAGTCATGAGTAATATGCAGGATAAAGGCTGTGTGTTTAGAATCAGGAGGATAAGCCACATACTATTCTACAATAGTTTGTTTCTTCTGTCAGGAGGTTCTGTCTTTTGGTGAATTATGGGTACGTTACAAGTCCTGGTCATTGCCTTCCAGATACTTGGAACTTACTAGCTTTTTCTGTCTCCCAGACATCTGGCTTACACTGCTTTACTCTTCTAAGCTGTGCTGCTGTGACATAAGTCTGTCACCGATAGATGTTGAAGCTCCTTTTCTAGAGAGAGGAGGGTAGTGGATCCAGTTTCAGATCAGTGCAGTCCACATAACCCAAGTCCCGTAGTCTTTTCATCTTCTCCAGATGGGTTTCTTTAAGTGGATCCTGGACTTTGGGACATATTGTAGGCCGTGAGGAGGAAGGAGGTGCCTTTCTGTAGACACAGTTTCTTTTAGCAGATTCAGCTGGATTTCATGGTTGATTCTAGCTGAAATGACTGTCTGAGAGCAATTCATAAAAGCGACAGTCAAAACAAGTTGTAAAAAAAAAAATTAACACCCAACACCCTCATCCTCCAAGCTTATTCATTCAATGTGACATCTTGTTTATGGAATGATGCATGTCTTCTCCTATCAAGGAAGGACACAGATAGTCTGCACTTGTGCCCTCTAATTTGTAATGCCAGTATTTGTTCATATAGAATTTCTGGGAAGTCTGATGGTAGAGTTTAGGTTTAACATCTTAGGTAAACCAAAGCGTCATTCAATTCCAAACATAGTTACATAAAATTACTAGATTTTTTAAAAAATTAGTAAGAGTATATCTCTGTAGTGTTGTGTTCCTTCTTAGCAGAATTTGTTAGCTGCCCTTTTTATGTATTTCTGAATTGCCCAGTTCATCACTGTACAACCCAGTATTCAAGAATATAATCTGAGATTTTGGTGAGGAGGACTGTCCTTTGCCTGTTCAGTTGTGGGCTTGTATACATAAGCCCTGATTTTGAATGTATAAAAGCTGTAAACTGTCTCTGTAACCTCAACCAAATGTTTCTACCTCCCAGCTTGCATGCCGGTATTCAGCATGTGGGTTTTCAGTTTCTTATTCATTATGCTTTTGGTAAAGCTGTGCTTCTTAAGTCTGCCTGTGAAGTGTTGTATGCTTTCAGTCCCACAAAAAGCAGGGTTCAGTGAAAGTTTTCAGTGCTGCAAAATGAAATAAAGCTTTTCAGCCTCATGGATTTTTTTTTTCTTTTTTCATGGGTGAGCTTTGGATATGAGGGTATATAACACTAACAGATTTTTATTATTTATTTATTTCAGGACTCTTTGACAGCCCTCCAGGATCTGATGATGCAAAGCTCATTGACATATTCTACCCAGGAGACCAGCAGTCTGTAACGTTTGGAACCAAATCCCGAGTGGGAATGGGAGGCATGGAAGCCAAGGTAGAAATACGGAACACTGGTTTTCTTATTGGGAAGGAAAGGGAGATGTGGAAAGGGAGATAGACGAGATGATTGTGCAGGCGTTCAGATGGATCTTGACAGGCTACAGAAATGGGCAGACAGGAACCTTACCGAGTTCAATTATGGGAAATGCCACACCTAGGAAGGAACAACTCCATTCACCGGTATGGGCTGGGGACTTGACTGGCTGGAAAGCAGGTTCACTGAAAACAACATAGGGGGTCCTGGTAGACACAAAGCAGAATGTGAGCTAGCAATATGCCTTTTGGGCAAAGCAGGCCAACAGCATCCTGGGTTGCATTAGAAAGAACACAGCCAGCAGGAAATGTTTATTTCCCTCTACTCAGCAATAGTGAGACCACATCTGTAGAGTTGTGTCTGGTTCTGGACACTGCAGTACAAGAAGGACATGGCGTGCTACAGTGAATCCAACAGAGAGCCATGAATACGATTAAAGAGTCGGAACATCTGTCACGCTAGGAGAGGCTGAGAGCTAGGGCTGTTTACCCCAGAGAAGAGAAGGTTTGTGTATAAATACCTGAAGGGAGGGTGTAGAGAAGACAGAGCCAGACTCCTCTCAGTGGTATTCAGGGAACAGATAAGAGGCAATGGGCACAGACTGAAATACAAGAAATTAAACTGAAATGTAAGAATTTTGCGGTGAGGTTGCTGAAGCACTGGAGCAGGTTGCTTAGAGAGCTTGTGGAATCTCAAATGTTTGGAGATGTTCAAAACCTGACTGCATGGTATCTCGAGTAACTTCCTCTAGTTGACCCTGCTTTGAGCAGGTGGTTAGACTATACGATCTCCAGAGATCCTTTCTGGCATCAGTTATTCTGTGAGTGCCCTGGAACGGTGTATGCGTTCCTTCAGCTTCTCTCTTTGGTCCATGTGAATTGAAAAGACCAACTAATGAATTACATTCCAGTAGTTTGTAAAATGTGACATTTGGAACTGTACTAAGTTGGTGTTTTAAATTAAAATAAGAGTCGGTCCTCACTTCTTTCATATCTGATAATCCAAAGATGTCGGGAATCCCTGTCACTTGAATCTGATATGATACCTCTGTCTCCTGAGTTTGTACATGTGCTGTTTGCTTCTGAAGGATATATTGGTGGAGGCAAAGGTACTGTAGTTCTCGAGTACAAGATAGCAGAGGTAGGAGGGCCAATGGTTTTTAGTGCTGTGTACATTCAGATGCCCTCAGTATTCATTGCTGTGAGTGCATAAACATGGGTGTGGTGTGAGACTTCAGCATATCTCTCGTGATGCTGAGATGTGCACTACGGCAGTACTAGTTGATGTGGGTTTCCTAAGGACACCTCTGGAAGGTTGTTTCTAAGAACTGAAGTAGATTTTGACTAAGCAGGGAGAGACCAAAGTGAAATTCTTCACCAGTTATCTTATGTTTTATTTCCTTTTCTGAAGATTCAGGTAAGACATACTTCAGTATCAGAGCATGGACTGGAAGGTGGCAAAAGGAGGAGGAATTTGAGTGTTCTGTTTGTAACTATGGGATGTACAGAGCTCATTTAGCAACAGCTTTCCCTTGACCTGGCTTCTGGAATAGTTTAAATGATTCCAGGTATTGAAGGGAAAGCTGCCAAGGTCAGAAAGTACTTGTATTGCAAAAATAATAATAATCTGTTAGAGGTATTTGGTATCTTTAAATCTGAGTCGCACAGAGACAAATCTCAATGCTGCTGTTGTAACAAAAATTTGTTACAGTTGAGAATTGGGCGATATTTCTGGAAAACTGTAACATTAATAATAGAATAAACAGATCATAGCTCAAAGTACAAATCTTGATTATCAGCATGAAATTTGAGCAGAAATGGAGCAGTTGATGGTCTTGTGGTAGTCGAATTTGATGTGATAGGCATATCCAACAGGTGGCATCTGCTGGTGAATATGGAGTAATACCTAATTGTAGAACCATATTAGGAAAGTGTAGAAGTGAGGAAGCAGAGAAGCTTTTGCGGTAAAATAAATGACATGTAATTAAATATAGTGGGATAATGATGCCCATACCTTGATCAGGAAAAGAAACTAAGGAGACCACAGGCAGTATCTCTTCAGCAGGTAACATCTGGGATTTGGGTTTGTGTTTTTGTATTTTGGCATGAACCAGTGAAATGTTGGGGGGGGAGATCTTAGAGAAATCATGTTGTGATGCCTTAAAGAACGTGGAAAGAGGCTAATCTTAGGACTAATCAGTACATGGGGATTCCAAAGGACCCTTACTAATAAGGTAATCCTGCTGTAACTTAACATTCTGTAGAAGGACTAAGCAAACTTCAGTATGCCAACACTGACGTTCAGAAAGAGAGCTCATGTTGTCCTTCATGTTAGGGCAATGCCTACAAAGATACTGCCCCTAAATTTCATAGAGCTCATGTTGATCACAATGCCTGCCTTCCCACCAACCCTCCATGACAGCCTTTAGCACACAGGTGATCTGCTAATATCATTGATTTCAGTTTCCATCTGTCTGTGAACATCAGATTGTTCTTGTTTCAGACTTTCTTCTTACCTCAGATCTTATGTGTGTTGCTTCTATACATTGCTTAGTATGCTGCAATCCTGACATTTGAAGATGACTCCTATATGCTATACTTACAGAATCTTCCTCCAAAATAACAACAAAAAGGGTGAAGAATGTCAAATAAAAAGCATATAATTCAAAACTGAAGAAGTGCACAGTCTTCAAATGGAGCCTAGTGAAAGAAACAACTATTAAGACAATGAGCATACATCCAAGCAAAAAGTAGAAGCAAATAAATAAAAAATACGATGAGAACATGAACAGGAAATGTGAACAAAATAGGTAAAAACTTTGTGTGGAAACCTGAGTTACTCTTCAGCAAACTTCATAGCTTTACCAAAGGGTTATAAACAATGAGAATATCTCTACATCTTAACCAGACCCATGAGGAGTGCTTAGACTCATCAAACTTCAAAGGAGTAATTCAGACAGCTAAAGGTATTGAATAATTTTTTAATGTTATATGGTAATGCTAAGACCTGAGCAAGAACAGTGCTCTGCAGTACATCACATGGTCACTTAAAGGGGATTAATTACTGATGGCTAATCAATGTCAGGGAAAGTGGCAACAGAATCTTTTCAAAAAAGAAAATTGTGTTTCTTCAAAAAGTAAGAAGAACTTGCAACATAAGGTAATGGTGAAAAAGAACGTATGACCAAAGTGCCCTTGCAGAAGTCTTGAAAAAAGCAGGCTGTTAGGAAAACTTGAAGTGTGCTCATGAAATGGCAGCTGGTTAAGGAAGGGAAGGTAAAGCACAAATACATGATCTCATTCAATGCTACATTATGGAAATTCCTGAAGTGTGTTGAATGCTCTTTGAAAGAATAAGTGATCAATTTGGAGACCAACGTGGAGCAAAAAGTCTTGTTGAGAGTGGTGGTTTAAATAACAAGTGAATTTCCTGGAACTGGCTCTATCCTTCATTGTAGGTGAAAGCAGCTCTGTGGGCGCTTCAAGGAGGCACATCTGTAGTGATTGCAAATGGAACCCACCCAAAGATCTCAGGTCATGTCATCACAGATATTGTGGAAGGGAAAAAAGTTGGAACTTTTTTTTCAGAAGTAAAACCTGCAGGTGAGTACAGAGGTAGTGTGTTCATTGAAAGTTATAGACATTTCCTGAAAGGTTAGAGTTAAAATTTGGCTAGACCTGTACAATAACTGGGAAACCACACTCTGCTTGAGAAATGGATTTTGAAAGGTATTTTCTAAAGTAGGAATAGAAAATGTTGAATCCTCTGATCTGGTTCCCTCCAGCTGATAAACTGCTGCATCAGACTTTCATTTGAAGAACGCTATGAGTAGAATTTTTACCATTTTTAGCCTTAGCGGTTATCATCTAGTATTGAAGATTTCAGTGTGAAAATATGGACATAGAATGTGCTGCTGAACTAAGATAGTGTTTAGTTTTATTTCTTATCATAAATTCCTTTTATGACTCAGTCTTCTGGTATGGCAGGTAGGAGTGTTTTCCTGCCACTGCATTGCTGGGACAGTGAACAATCACTGGAGAAAGACAGACCAAAGATCTGTGACCTTAGCAGAATAGGACAAATACAGAGTGATAATTTTGACTTGCACTTTAAGCCAAGCGAATTTCTTTGCGTATAATAATCCTCAGTGGATTTATTGTATGAATTTGTCAAATCATTCTTTGAACCTGTAGAAAGACTTAGCATCCACAGGGCTCTGTGTCACAATAGTCAAGAAACTTAACTAGGTACTGTGTGTAAAATCTGGAGCTAGAACTATGTGAAGAACCGCTTGCTTTAATTTGGCTTTGGGAGGACAGGGAAGGCTTTGAATTTTCTTCCTGGTAGCTTCATTTGATGCCCCTACTGCCTTTATGGGTGATCAACCCCTGTTCAACTTTGAAGGTGTGAGACATCGTCTTTCCCCTCATCATTTCTCTTCCCTGTGAAAGAGGTTTGGTCTTAGACATTTTGTACTGAAGCTTTTCCAAAAACTTAGTCATCGCTGTTTCTCTTTTCAAAACTGTTTTCATTCTATTGTGGCCTTTCTGAGATGGGCAAAAATCAAAATTCCACATAGCATTCAAGATGCAAATGAAGCTTTAATTTATGAGATGGCAGGACTAACTGCATTTTGATAAGATTGATGAAGTTTTCTGTTATTTTCTCCAGGCCTTTTCTAATAATTCCAAACATTTAATTTGGTTTTTGATGTTGATGTTCACTGACATGTTGTTTTCATAGTATTATTTTTTACAATACTAAGGTCTGATTTTCCTTTTCCCCTCTACATTGCTTCATGTTTATCTGGTTTGAATTACACTTGCTGTTTCATGGCCTAGTGACTTGGCTGCAGAGGAAATCACAGAATTGCAGGTTGGCTGAGGTTGGAAGGGACAGTATGACAGATGACGGGGTGATCTGGCCCTGCCTCCTGCTCAATCAGGTTGCCCAGGACTGTGTCCAGACAGCTTTTGAATATCTTCTAAAATGCAGACTCCACAACCTCCCTGGGCAACCTGTGCCGGTGCTCAATCATCCTCACAGTGCAAAAGTGCTTCCTGATGGGAGGCACCTCCTGTGTTTCAGTTTGTGTCCATTGTCTCTTGTCCTGTCACTGGGCACCACTGAAGAGAGCCTGTCTCCATCTTCTTCTTTACACCCTCCCTTCAGGTATTTGTACGTACTGATGAGATCTCCCCTGAGCCGCCTTCTCCAGGCTGACCAGTCCCAGCTCTCGCAGCCTTTCCTCATATGAGAGATGCTGCAGTCCCTTCATCATCTTTGCGGCCCTTCTTTGGGCTCTCTCCACAGTGTCCATGTCCCTCTTGTACTGGGGACCCCAGAACTGGGCACAGCACTCCAGGTGCGGCCTTAGCAGTGCTGAGTAGAGGGGCAGGATCACCTCCTTCGACCTGCTGGCAACACTCCTCCTAAGGCAGCCCAGGATACCGTTAGCTGCCTTTGCAACAAGGGCATGCTGCTGGCTTGTGTTCAGCTTGGTGTCCACCGGGACCCCCGGGTCCTCCTCTGGAAAGCTGCTTTCTAGGGAAAAGTGAGATAGTGACACTTTTCAGTTAGTTCCACTATAATAAATTTGTATCGGCAGTAAAGCTTTTCATCTTGTGACCCCATTCTTAGTCACTTAGAAATATGTCAAACAGCAAAAGTCTCTGTGGAATTCACTGGCACTCTTCTGCTATTGTGGCAAGTGTTTACTCCAATCCTTTCTTTGTCTTCTATCTTCCAAAGAACACACTTCAGAAATTCAAGTAACTTTTTAAAATCAGCTGTACCTGCTTACATACATGTTGCTTTTCTCAAAGAACACCAAAACATACCATACTTTGTAAAGTATGACTTCACTTTAAAAAGCTTTTTTAACACTTCTTAAATAAGTTTAATTAATCATATGTCCACAAGTTCTTTTCTTACACTTCCTACTATACCTCGATATTTTCTATAACATTGGAATTCCTGCTCTGGCAATTTCCATGGGACCCTTCCTAAATAGAGGCTGGGTCATATTTATCACCTTCAAGTCATCTGTTTTACAGGCATTTTCAGGAGAGTTAAAAATTACAACTTAGGTTATCCATGAGCTACTTGCAAACTCTTTGGGGAAATGGTACCTGAACCTGGTGACTTTTTTTGAAATAGAAACAGAAGTAACCTGTTTGATATCATTTCAGTTTGAGACACATTCTTTGAGATCCTGCCAGAAAAAAAAGAAAAAACCCAAACACCACCTTTCTTCTATAGGAACCCTTCTAAAATGCATACAGGGAGAGACAGAGGGAAAGCAATTTTTCTGCAAGCTGTTACTCAGATTGGGTTTTGGCTTCCATTATTGTTTGTACATTCCCATGCTATTTTGTAGTCCTTTCTGTTTTCCTCAGTTAGATACTTAAACTTCTCAAAGTTCGTCTCCATTCTTTCAGTAGCCTACCATGCCCTGAGATGTGTCTATCCTGGTGTTCTTTTGCCCTTTCTCAAGTCTTTTTGATACATGGTGCACTCTTGCCTCTGACGTGGTGATCTTACAGAATCTCTGTGATGACTCTTTATGTTTGGGGACCATAGCAGTATTTTTGTGTCAGGTACAGATTTTCCTGTTTTAGCATACAACAGATTTCTTGAATATGTCTGTTTAAGACGCTTTACCTGCTTTCCTGCTTTGAGCAAAGAATTGGAAGATGGAAGGGCTAGTGTTCACGTCCACATGTGCTGTTATTTTGTCTGCATAGCATATTTTTGGGGTTTTTTGCAGGTCCTACAGTAGAGCAACAGGGTGAAATGGCTCGAGCTGGTGGCAGGACCCTGGCGGCTCTACAGCCTGAGCAGGTGACAGAACAATATGGCCTCACTTGTTAAGCTTGTGAATGTATGGCAAACTTTACCACATGGATTTATAATACAAATGGGCCCCTTTGGACAAGAATCTATTCTTTGTGTGCCAGATCCATCATTTGGATTGTAGCATGCTTAAAGAGATGAGAAAAGCAGAAAGATAATGTGCCTTGGGGCTATGAAGTAATATATGCTTTTATGTGGGGTTTATAAACATTTTAATAGCGTTGAATATCACACAGAAATTAATTGTGATCAGAGCTGCTGAAGAATTGAGTGGAATAACATGCTCCGTTCACTCCCGGGTGTAGTGTATGCAAAAGAGGAGCTGTAGACAAACAATTACTGCTCCGCAGCTGGGTAGGTAAAATGTGGCATCTGTTTTGAAGAAGACAAGGTGGTCTTAAAGGAAGAACATTGTGGGTTTGGTGAAGAAGGCTGGGCATGGAAAGCAAGATAATAAAAAGAAAAGTAAAGGTTGAAGCAGTGTTCAGCCTCATTTTTCAGTGTGGTGCAGGGTGGAAAAATCAGCTGGACCCAAGTATTCAGGGAGTCAAGACAGTGAGAGGATGTGGTCAACATAAAGGAACTGAAGGGGAACAGATGTCAAATGGCATGGACTTTGTGCAAGAAGTCAGTTCAGAAACTGTTTTCTCTTTCAGAGAGCGGAGATTATTTATCGTCTTGCTGATTTACTAACTGACCAGAGAGAAGAAATTCTCCTGGCAAACAAAAAGGATTTGGAAGAGGCTGAAAATAAAGGTAATATTTCAAGTCATTCCATGGTAATCCTATTGTCTTGAACCTCTCTGGGCCTCGAAGGAAATGAGCAAAACTAGAATCTTCTCTCACCTGGGATTAAGTAGTATGGCTGTCAAAGATTAGCGAACCCAGGACTTCGAGAGGTTGTCAATGTAAATAGCTGCAGCTTCCTTAATTACGTAAAACAGATGCCTTCATCAGAGAAGATACTGAGGCCTTGCAAAACACCAAGCAGTGTATTGTAAAAAAAAATAAATAAAAAATTAGTGATCCATTTTGCTAAAGGAGACTAGCTTTAGAAATGGTATATAACAAAACATATCTCTGTTATTGTCATGTGTGAAGTGAATATTTTCTGGGCTGGTTAAGATAATGTTTGGCTCCTGAGGGGAAGATGGTCATCTTTATACTTAAATTCATGCTCTCCAAAAAGGACCGTGACCCCTTCTGACTGAGGAAGGTTCTCTTTAGGTGGCTTGGATTAAACCCATTCTTCTGTGTTAGATTGATGCATTCATTGAGAAGTTGGGATTGGGATGTGTACATATAGGGATAGCAAATGTATGAAAATGACACATCATGAATGGTAGTACTTCGTGGAAGATGCCAGGGAACTGTTTTCTACTGACCAGATTACTTGAGGGAACATTGCTGCGTTAACTAACTGCCTGAATGTGTTCAGACTAGAAAATTCAGACAGTTCCTGCCCAGTCTGAACAGAAATGATATGCATGCATCTGTGCTTTGTGATTTCTATCTGTAAAATAAAAAGTTGAAATTACTGTCTGAACCTTCCAGAAATACTGCAAGAGTAGAAATCTGTAAGAAATTCAGACATATAGCAGTACTTGAAATAGAACAAACCTTGCCTTTGTGATTGTTGATGTTGCTTCATGTACAAATCACTTAAACCGCATTAGGTGAAAATGTGGTGGTGGGTGAAATGCTGTGCATTTTTCATCTCGGCTTGGTTTCTTGCTACGGTGTGGGAAATACTTGAATTTTCCTTAGATTCACCACTTGTTTAAGTCGCTTTTGCTTGAGCCTAGGCAGACCAATATATCTCCATCACAATTTTTTCTTTCTTTTAGGGAGATTGGCACTTCCTTTGTTGAAACGTCTAAGTCTGTCTACATCAAAGCTGAACAGTTTGGCTATTGGTCTGCGTCAGATTGCAGCATCCTCACAGGACAGTGTCGGCCGTGTAATTCGGCGAACACGAATAGCAAAAGACCTGGATTTGGAGCAGGTGACAGTGCCTATTGGTGTCCTTCTGGTGATCTTTGAGTCCCGTCCAGACTGTCTTCCACAGGTACGTAAGGAGGGCAGATTATACTGTTGGGAATTCTTTGATGACAAAAGAAAAGGGTATTTCTGTTGGTTAGCAACTGGGAGACTGCAAGAAGTCTTGTCTCAAAGGACTCTTTGCTTGGATTCTTCTAAAATTGATTTTGTTGGCATCCCTATTTTTTCCTGCAGAGATATTCTCAAGACTTGCTTCTGCAGCGTTTGAAGTTATTCAGGCCTGATTTTTTTTTTTTCCTCTTTTTAAAACCTGACATATAGAAGGAGTTATCTTACATTCATATGGTGCAGTTCCTGCATGTGTCTTACGAATGTATGTTCAGTGCTTAACTCACAGCTTGGGAGTCTCCTACCAATAAGTACTTGTTTCATCTGTCCATGCTGCATACAGCTAAACTGCAGGCTGGGATTAAACAGGAACTGTTGAATACAGATGCTAGTAATTAACTGTAACTGTTAGGAATACATGACTTAAATAAATAAATAAATTAAAAGGCCAGGCACAGAAAGCACAGAAGTTCCAGGCTTTGAGTGGTCTGTCCTGTACTGATACTGCTTGTGTGCAGTGAGGTGGAACGATAGCTTTTACTCAGTTGTAGTGAGATGGATGTGAGGAAGAACGGTGTTTTAAGAACTTAAAGTACTGAAGTTGCTGGAAAAGCTAGTGAAAATCTCAAATAGTGTACTGGAAGTGAATATCATTTATCTTGTGTCAGGAATAAGGCAGGTATCTTAAAGGCAAATACCTTCATCTGCAGTGCTGTGTGGGAGTATTGCTGTGAGTAAATGCTGTTATAATGCATGAAAATACAGGGGCTGAACTAATGTTGCAGAGGCAACCTTGATCTTATTTTCTAACTCCCGACTACTTTACTGAGCAATTGTAGTAGATTTTGAAAAGAAAACAAAAGAACTTCATTATCAACACTATTTCCCACAATTAACATTAGGTGTCTAGGAAGATTGATTGATGAGTTCTCTAACATACGAGCAGGTGTTTGAGGAGAAAGTGGTGGGTACAGACACTTCAAAAGGAAGTGAGACTCAATCACTGGACAGCTTGGTACTTCATACCTGAATTTTGTGAGTGGTCCCCATTTCATACTGAAAGGGAGTATATGCTCTAGGCAAAGTTCCCATGAAATGAAAAGGCACTAGTCTCCCTTGTCTACCATCATTAGCTCCTTGCTGCGAGCTCTGTTCTTCATAGATAACCAGTATGTTTCCTTGCTGAATTCTAGTCTGTCTTCTGGACTTCAACCCTGGTCTCTTGCCTTGCGTAGTTGATGTTTCCATCTTTCTCTTCCCCTTTATCTTAAAACTTAAACCAGACTGACTCTTGCTGGCTTTCTTCCCCTCTTTGTTTTACAGACTTGGAATAGCTTCTCTTGGTTGTTGCTTTTCTTCCTGCCAGCTTCCTGTCCTCATACTCACATCAGGTCCTCTGATGCAGCTTCAGAGGATCATCTTTGATACCTCTGCATTTGAATTGCATGGTTTCTGTCCCATGCTATAGCCGATAGTAGGATGATCTCTGAGTGCAGAGAAGCAGTTCCCTCCTCTTAGTTTACTGCTGCATCTCATGCTTGTTTGGGTAAGCAATTACAGGGGAAATTTGACTTTGCCCTGAAATAGAGCATGCTCGATTTGCTTGCTGGAGATAGCTTATGCAGAGTTAGGTCAGTGCCTGGAGTTCATCTTGGAGTTGCAGTAAAGGTGAAACAATTGCAGATAACCAGTTAAGATTTAATAAGCTTCTAATGAGCATACACAAATATCATTTTTGCCTCTAATACTTACAAGGACAAACTGCAAATGTTTTTCACAGACCGCTTCCTATAGATTCTACCAAATGCTCTGAAGTATAGTCATGCTCTACTATTCTTTGAAGGGACTGAACTGTTTTGAAACCCTTATCTTCTGTTCTCATTTTAATCACACAGTTTTTTGTGTCTGAATTCTTGATTTTTTTTTCTTTTCATTTTTTCGAATCAGTTCATAACCTTTCTTTTAATCTTATGCCTGCAGAGCGGAATTCTTTATTTAAATAAGCTTATTTGTTTAGCTTTCTCTTGTGATACTGACCTTTGGAGAGGCAGATACTTACAAGATACTTTCAAAATACAATCAGACTGCTTTTTAGTGTCTAGTTTTATAAGTTAGAAAGATACACAATATCTATGTAAGTCAGGCTTCCTAGACTATTATACGTAGTGGTTTTTTCTGAACTATTTCTTATTTTTCAATATTCTTTTCAAATTGCTGACAGCAGGATGAGGTAGAGTATCAAACATTGTGATTGTTGTTATGCATTTGATATTAGAAGGGGAAAGGAGGCGATCTGAGAACATGTAACTGCTTGTTAGGTGGCAGCCTGGCTAATTCTGGCATCCACATCTCAACAGCATACAACTGATATATTAATGAGTGCAGGTTTGGTGATGATACATACAGATGATGATAATGATACAGATGATCTTTCCCAGAAGATAGAAATACAGTAAAATAACTTCAAATGCTTCATTTGTTCATTCTAAAAGGTTCTGGAGAGGAGGTGATTTTGTTTTCTAAAGGAGTGTATGTTTGTTGGGGTTTTTTTCCCCAAAGAAGTGGACAAGTTGCGAGGCTGTGGTGAATGGGATTGGAGTGAGGAAGACAAAAAGGGATACAAAAGTAAAATAAGTCTGGGAAGAGAGCTTTATCGTGTCTGACATATTCCTAGGTAGAAAAGAACAAAAAACCTGAAGCAAACAACAAAAAAACCTACCACCACCCCTGTGTTAAAGAGGTTTTCAGTTAAGTAGTGAAAACACCAATAAGAACTAGCGTCTGGAGATTGAATGAATTGGGTATATGTTTTCAACAGCAGAAGTAATTTTTTATTTAACTTCCAAAAAGCGGTGGCTTCTTTAGAGCATTTTTTTGAAGTATGGTCTAGTTGTGTTGCTGGACTCAAATGGTGAAATCTGGCACCTTAAATGGAAAGGCAACAATATCAGTTGGTTCCTCCTGGTTATAAACATGAAAGCAAACCGTCATGCAGGTGATGCTGGGCCTGTTGTCTGGAAGGTTTTTTTCCCAGACTTATGGCAAGTGTTGTCTGTTTATGATTTCTGTTTTAGACAGCACAGTGAAAATGTTCTTCTTGCTTGTAGGAAGAGCTCATTAGCTACTTCCTGCCAGAATGGCTAGGGACAAGAGTTCTTGCACCTAAAATTATTCTTGGGGTGATTGCCTACACAGCTACCCAGTTCATACCAGAGCCTATGTCCAGGGTTTCCTCTGACTTGTGCACTGCAGTCTCCCCCTGGCAATAGTACCCTGAAAACTCAAGTTTGTTTCTGAAATACTTAACACATTTCATTTCTGAAGTTAAATGTGCTGTTACTTGTAATGATTTTTTTGGTGCCATAAAAGGAAAACCGTAGATTAAAATTGAGTAAATCAACAGGATAAAAATCCTGTTCTTAGTCTCTTTTGTGGGTGTTGTTCTGACAGAAGAGATAGATTAATTTTCTCTCTCTCTTCTTTTTTTTTTTTTTTAAATAACTTCTTTTCTGACAGGTGTCTGCTTTGGCCATAGCCAGTGGAAATGGTTTACTCCTTAAAGGAGGGAAAGAGGCAGCACATAGCAATCAAATCCTTCATCATCTGACACAAGAAGCACTCTCCATTCATGGAGTCAAAGATGCAGTGCAACTAGTAAGTGCCTAGAATTAAATCAACAATATCTTTGCTATGGTATGTATAAAAAGTATGGGCAGAACTTGAGAGTTCAAACTGTAGACTGTTTGTATTGCAACTACCACAGGTGAACACAAGAGAGGAAGTAGAAGATCTCTGCCGTTTGGATAAGCTGATAGATCTAATCATTCCGCGTGGTTCATCACAACTAGTCAGGAATATCCAGAAAGCCGCTAAGGGAATCCCAGTGATGGGACACAGCGAAGGGATCTGTCATGTGTATGTGGACACGGATGCCAGTGTTGAGAAGGTCACACGAATAAGTAAGCTGGGAGCACGTGACTTGAATCTCATGGGTGTAATTGAACTTCGTATTTGAAGTATGCAATATGGTTGTGGTAACTGATAATTCATATGCTATTCAAAATCTTTGTAAAAAATGTTATGTAACCAATTATCTACTCTTAAACCTCAGTCAGAGACTCAAAGTGTGAATATCCTGCTGCCTGTAATGCTCTGGAAACTCTCTTAATTCATCGAGACTTGCTGAGAACCCCGTTGTTTGATCAGATCATAGACATGTTGAGAGTGGAACAGGTTAGTCACTCATACATGTGTTTTGTGGGTTGTTTTTTTTTCCTAACAGTTTAGAAGCATTTGGTCTGGCTGGTGTAGCCCTGTTTAGTTTTATGATGGCATAACACTTGATTTATCCATATGTCTCTCTGTACATGTAAATAAACTTACGGAGAACTTTCTCTGCTTTTCCACTCACCCCAAGTTTTTTTCCATGGAAATTATTTGAAAGCAGCTTTTTCAGGACGGCTACATGCCATTACTGGGATACAAATGCTTCCTTTTATATAGCAAAAATCATCTTCCACCTTAGAAGAGCATTACACAACCCTTTCTCTGCCGTTCTTAATTCTGACTTAATTGCTGTTAACCTCCCAGACACAAAGCCTATTCTTGAATCTATTAGTTTAGCTTACCAAGTGAATTCCCTTTCTGTTTTTCTCCTTTCTGACTCTGCTTCATCCACATTTTTTTTTTAAACCTTTCATCTTTCATGCCCTTTATCCCCACCTGTTTTCCCTCCTAGTAGGTCAAAGAAACAGCAAAAGGCCAGTATGCTAATTAGTTGTATTGTCATGGGTAATGTTTAGTCAGTAAAGGTAGCAGAGATGCATCAGGAGAGAAATATCCATGAAGGTAGTATGAATTGCATACAAATCAAGGAGTTTCACACAGCTGTATGTATTTGGCAAATAAGAGTGTACAGGCAGTGATTAATGCAGGTAAAATAGAGAGTCTGTATGTTTTGGTGATGTTGAAAGGGTCATAGGAGAAGAAGCTGATAGGTAGTCAGGATCAAGTCCTCAGTTAATGGATTTTTTTCATGTCTGGTTGTTTCTTGGGAAGGGTAGAGTGAAGGGTAGATCTCTGGATTTTGGACGGAAGGAATGTGAGGACTAGTGTATTTCCACCCACCCCCCCCAGCTCCTAATACAGTGGGGAGGATGTTACTTCTGTCTATGAACTGACAACAAGAAACATGCAAATAGTAAGCAGGATTATGCAGTTAAAGGAATTTATAGTTGCATAAGAAAATGCTGGTTTACAGATACCTTCTTAAAAGCCTTCAAATTTCAAATTTTGTAGATTTGTGCCTTATTCCCATTTATGTTTGTCGTGTCAAAATTTCCTGTGTTTCATTTGCATGGGGATTTCTCTGCTGTATCAGTTCTAAATTATCTCTCATTGTTAGGTGTCTTGGCTGCTATGATTAATCTCAGAGGTTGGTAATGTGTTAGATCTTCTTTATAACAAATGAAAAATATCTGTGTGAGTTTTCTTGTTTTGGACCCAGTAACCTCTTTTTCTTTGAAACATGCTGCAGAGAGGGCTGGTGTCAGTTTACAAAATAAAAGGGTGAAAGCTCTTCAAGATCTGAAGTCTTTTGTAGGTGCAAACTTAGAATCGTTCATGTAGTTATGCTCTGCACTGCAGTTGCTTTCTTAAAACAAGGGCTGGCTGCAATATTTTGGCTCTTTTCCCAGTACTAGCGTTGTACTGTCCTCCTGCCTGATGACTTTCTAAGTGATGCGATTGCTTTAAATAATTTGAAATGAGTCCTGAACTAGGAGCATGTCACGGTAGGTAGCCAACCTAGCATGTCAGCTATTGTACCTTGTTGCTAGTTCACCAATCTGCTAAGTTTCCCAAAGTGTAGACTTATTTTTCTTACACTGCATGCAGTGAATGTTTGATTCACAAATGCTGACCCCAGTCAGCAGCTAAGTAAGCACCATCCAGCTGCTCGCTCACTCTCCCCTGCCCCAAGTGGGATGGGAGGAGAGAAAAAGAGGAGGAAAAGCAAGGAATGTTGTGGGTTGAAAGAAAGACAGTTTGGTAAGCGAAGGAAAGAGGAAGAAGAAAGGGGAAGAAGAGGGGGGGGAATACCAACCCCAACCCCCCAAAACCCACACAAGTGAGGCAAAGCTAATTACTTACCATCTGCCACAGGTAGACCAATGCCCAGTCAGTCTCTGAGCAATGCCTACCTTCTTCAAAAAAAACCCCTCCCCTCAGTTTGTATTGCTGCACATGACATTATATGGCATGGAATACCCTTTTGGTCAGTTTGGGTCAGCTACTGTGGTTGTGTCCCCTCCCAAGTTCCTGCACACTCCCAACCTTCTTGCTAGGGAGACAGAGTGGGGGAAAAAGAGAAAGCCTTGACGCTTTGCAAGCTCTGTTCAGCAACAGCCAAAAAATTGGTGTGTTTTCAACACTGTTTTGGTCACAAGTCCCTAACCTAGCACCATAGGGACTGCTATGAAGAAAATTAACTCCATCCCACACAGGGTACAAGAAGCCACACTTTCACCTGGAAGGCATTGGTATGGTCAGCGGCACAAAATGTTTCTGGTATTGCAGGTGAAGATTCATGCTGGCCCAAAGTTTGCATCTTACTTGACATTCAGCCCTTCAGAAGTAAAATCTCTCCGCACAGAATATGGGGACCTAGAGTGCTGCATTGAGGTGGTGGACAGTGTCCAAGAAGCTGTTGAACATATCCACAAGTACGGAAGTTCTCACACGGATGTTATCATCACAGAGAATGGTTAGTGATCAGTCTGCTTCCTTAACTGTTTTGGTTTGCCAGTTCTTGGTGTTACTGTAACTTCTTACATTGCAGTAGTTGTTCTTCTCTTGGGTCTGTAGTAAGCATAACCAACTGGAGGCCTATGAGCTAAATGTGCCTACAGTCGTGTTTAGCTCAGAGAAAACAGATTGTGTGGCCCTTATTCCAGGATGTTAAGGAATGTGCTTGAGCAATTGGCCAATGGCAAGTTGGCACATGCTCTTGCCAGACAAATTGCTTTGTGTTCCTGTATTGTGCAGGCTTAACAGCATCAGAGGGTTTTGCAGGAACATCTCCTGAATCCTGGAGATGTCTTTAGGCCTCTGAAGGCTGATGAGGTGAGCTTCTATAGTACCTTAATGGATGGAATAGGGATTGTAGGGAAGATAAGGCTTTATCCACTTTGTCTTCCCACGTCATTTTTATATCTTGCAAACAAGGACAAGAATGCTTTCCCCCTACCTCTCCCAGTCCTTTACTTCCCACTTCTGCATCCCTAGTATAAAAGCTGCATTTATTTCAATTCATAGTTTCTTGCTTCTGTTGTGAACTTGTGCTCCTTTGTGCAGCTCTGTGCTGCTCCCATCCCTAGCACCTGTCCTGCATGCAGTTTGAATACTGTGCCAGTTCAAAACCTAGCTAGAGCTGTGCCCAGCCAAAGGTTGACTCTCCGACCAAACCAAGCCTGGAACTCCTGAGGATCAGCTGCAGTAAGGTCGTGTTGATCTGGGGCTGATCAGTGTGTGAGTCAAGCAGGCTTCTGTTTCTCTACCTCCTGCCGAGCTTAAATGAGCGTCACTAATAGGCATGCATTTGATACTGTAACCCACTGCCACAGGACCTGGTGCACTAGTGATTTGCTAGGGAGTGTACTGGAAATAGAGCTGATCTTAAAGTTCATCTTATTGGTAAGGGCCACTGACCTGCAGCTCACAGCCCTACAGAGAATGGAGTCCTCCAGAGAACTAAGACTTGCATAACTCTGCTTGAGCTTGCTTAGGTCTTGCATGCTCTGTGTTAAACTGGGTTAGTAAGCTGATTTCATGTGATATGTCTGCATTGTATTATCTGCAATAGCAATTTAATTTTGGATTTTTCATTATCTGGAACAATTCCATGTTTGAGATTAATTGAGAGCTGACTGTAGTTTAACTGTCTCAGTTTGACTGCAAAATGTTGTTTGGAGCAGCTGTCCTTTCTCCCCAGTTATACAACTATCCCTGTTTGCAGGTTTTAGACTGGATGTATTTAGAATTAGACATCTTTTTGCTTTCTTCTAATCTTTGCAAGCTTCTTGTAACGTTTGCAGCTGAGTCTACTTGATAAGCATACTGGGAAGAAGATATAAATGAACATGTCTTAGCCCAGGCTGTTTAAATACTGTCTGATAAGGTTACATGTGAAAGTTGTATTTTTATATCTGTTCACTGTATTATGTTGTTGTTTATTGGAGTGCCTGATCGTTCTGTATGTACTGGATTTTTTTTCTCTCTGCCTCTTTCCCAGAGAAAACAGCGGAGTTCTTCCTCCAGCATGTGGACAGCGCTTGTGTTTTCTGGAATGCCAGTACCCGATTCTCTGACGGCTATAGATTTGGACTTGGTAAGAGAGAAAATACTGCAGGGATGTGACTGCAGGATTTGCTGTTGTGTGCGAAGTGTGGCAGTCTGAATCCTGGAAGATAGGATTAGTCTCCGATCTTGCTGTCTAATGTAAGGTTTTCAGGAAAGGTACCGCAGGAAAAGTTGAAGCCTAGACATTTCCTCCACATGGAACAGCAGGTGGTTTAGTATCTTTTTCCTGCCAGAACTAGCTAATACTGATATACAGACTGTGTAGAATAATTCAGCAGTACGGAGCAAAGATGTTTGGATCCTTTGAAGCTCTATTCAATCAGAATAAAGTATGCTGTATGCATGTAATGATTGAACAATGCAACACAGGATCTGAAATTGGTGAACAGTTTTTTTGTTGTTGTTTATCTTTCTAATGGTGCTGTGAAGAATGCCATGCTTCATTCCTGCTGGGCAGACTGAGCTGTTGTCCAGTGTGCCAGCCCTGCGGTGTTGAGGAATGAAAGGCAGGAACCAAACTGATTATCAACTGCTTAAATAAACAGGTGCACCTACTGTGAATTGCACAAGACAAGGAAAACATTCTTTCCTGAGGTAGAAATTCAGAAATCTCCGTAGCAGGCTATTACTGTGTCAGCTGGAATATTCAGTGTTCCTTGTGATTAAAAAATTCTAGTCAGGGTCTTGCAATATCTCCTCAATATGATAAAAAGGACATAAGATCACAATCTGACTGATTTAGCTTTTGTTTGGTTGGTTTTTTTGGTTTTAGTTTTGGTTTTTTTTAAGGATTAAACCCTCAGGAAACAAGTCTAAGATCCATGTAAGAGATACCTCTGTCTTGCATCTTCCTCTCTAAAAGTAACTCTGTAGCAGCCAAAAGTATCAACATTACAATTTATAATGTAATAGTTAAGCTCCTCTAACTTCTAAATGACATAAACATGACTTCTGGCATTTGGAGAGGAGCAGAGAAAAGCAGGTCACTGAAAGGCAGGCAGCTGTTTTTACATAAAGGTGCAAAACTGCTTCGTATGAAATGAACATCTGAGGATTAACTGCCTTTATCTTGTGTGCTTCCTGCAGGTGCTGAAGTGGGAATTAGTACTTCTCGTATCCATGCACGTGGACCAGTGGGAATTGAAGGACTCTTAACTACAAAGTGGTTGCTGAGGGGTGACAATCATGTTGTTTCTGACTTCTCAGAGCATGGCAGCATGAAGTATCTTCATGAGAGCCTCCCTCTCCCTCAGAGAAATACCAACTAAGAACATTGCAGGGAGGAGTGGGACACCCCAGGGATATAAGTATTTCCTGAAGATGTTTAGGCTTCAGGGTACTCTCTGGGGATTGAGTTTGTTTTTCATCTTCAGGAATATTGTTCCCGGTCACTGTGCAGTACAGTGAATACAAAATCATCTCATCTATGAGGTGTGTTGTCATCCCGCCCCCCCTGGGCCTCTTTCTTTCTCCTTAGATAGCATCTGCAAACTGACCTCACTTTTCCCAGAGACAGACTTCTTCAAAACATACAGGTAACATAAGGAAAGATTTAAACACCTGCCGCATTCTTCTTTTATCCCAGTGCTCCCTATAGCAAATATGCTTGGTAGTGGAACATAATTTTTTTTCTTAAGTTTTTGTTTTATCGAAATCTCTGTTCTGGAGAACAAACTTGAGAGGTTTTTTTCTTCAGTCTTATGATCTTGGCAGCTCTTGAAAGACAGAAAGCTTTACGCTTACTTTGTTCGTATTTGATCACTCTTGTGATAAGGGGAATAGATGTTCCAAATGCATAGTAAGCTTTTGACCAAGAAACCTTTTATATCTAATTTCTTTGTATTGTTGACTACTGTAGCTAACTAACACGACTGCCTACTACGTGAATTTTGTTACTTATTTGTACCGACGCTGTGTTTCTCTTTGGTTTTGTATAAAACTTAACCTTCCCCAACCCCTTCTCCGAAAGCAGCAGTACTTCGACCTTGGCTTTTCCGAATAAAGCTCCGAAGAAACGCTTCCCTTCGTGCGCGGCAGCGCCTGAGTTCAGGCTCGCGGCGCTCAGCGCAGCTCTCCCGTGCTCGTAACCGGGCACGGCCGGCGGCCGGGCGCGGCTCCGCCCTACTCGCCCAACCGCACCGCTGTAGGCGCCGCGGCTCAGCGCCGCCTCCGGCCGCTGCGGCGCGCACAGGCGCGAGTGGGCCGCGCCGCCAGCGCCGGGGCGGGACCCCTGCGGTGCAGTGCCGCGAGGGCGCCGTTTCCGCCCTCGCCTGCTTCTCGCAGCCGCTGCCTCAGTGCCCGTGTCCCGCGCCGGTGCTGCTCGCGCATGCGCGGCGCTGAGGAGAGCGGCGTCCCAGGTCGAAGTACGCGCCGTGCAGACGGGGCAGCACGGCGGGGCTCAAGGCGCGGTTCCCCTCCCCGCGGACACTCGCGAGGCGAGGGAGATGCTTCGGTAGCGGTGGGTGTCTCCCGGTCGCTGGAGGCGGCACGGCAGGGGACCTAAGCCCGGCGCCGGGGGGGCTGCGACGCAGACCCTGCTTGGGAGTGCGGTGAGGGGGACTTGCCCGAGCCTTGTCCTGCCGGGAGGGCCCCGGTGTCGTCTCGGTGCGTGCGCTCGGCCCCGGGGTCACGGCCGGCCGGGAGCGGCAGGCAGGTCCTGGAGCGGGACGGTGGCGCGGCGGCTCGGGTGACGGTGCTGCTGGGCACGCCTGCCCGAGATTGCTGGCGGGTCGCAAGGAAGTTTAGAACCGACCGACCGAACAGATTTAAGGATATTTTGAATCGGGCACTGATACCGAAAAGCCGGTCGAAGAAGCTCTCTAAGACTCGTTTTGGAGTTTTAGAAAGCAGGCGTTCTTCATTGCAGCACTGGATGCACGGGGGATGGTTCCACCTAGCGTGTGTACCACAGCTTTAGCACAAACAGGTTATATAGAATAACTAATTGCATATTAATCAGATTAGTATACATGTAAGTAAAAACGATGGCAACTGATTATCATAGTACTGCCTACATCCGATCATGCGCAATGAAGGATCCATTTGAGGCAAAGGTCTGCTTTTACGACCACCGACCCATTTGAAGTTCTTGCTGGCTGTCCTTGAAGTCTTTGTTCTTGTCCTTGTTCTTTGATCTTGAAGCTTAACGCAGTTTCAATCACGTGTGGTCAGTTTCAGCATTGTTCTCATCTAGCGTCCAGGAACATCTAGTCATAAGAGCAAAAAACTGCAAAACTTAGGAGTACCTACCTCTGCTAGTTAATTGCTTGGCTATACTTTTGTCTGTTGTTTCAATCGTAGTGTTAGTATAAGATTTCTAATAATTATTTACCAAATCTCACTTTTACAGTCACCTAGCAGCAAACCAGTTTCCACGGCTGGTACAAAATATTTAGACATACCATACGGAATGTATGGAAATGTGCTATCAGCACAATAAATGCAACCCTAGGACTGTGTTTACTGGAGAGCTGCGGCTGGGGAGGCAGGAAGATGGAGAAAAAACACATCCCCTCCACCCCACTCTGGGACCTGGCAGCCTCCCTGCCCCCTGGCATGAACCACGGGTGCCTCCCTAACCCATTAAAGCTTCCCCGAGCCTTGCCCAGCCCCGCTCACCCCACACAAGCCTGCCTGTAGCCCTGGGTCCCCCGTGCCCTCCGCTCTCTCTCCAGCCAGCCGCAGGACCCGCATGTACTCAGCATGCCTCTGGGATGGGACCCCCACCCTGACCCCCTAAGGCAACCTCTCTCCTTCCTCCTTGCACACTTCTCCCCCACCCACCAAAACAGCCCCTAAAGGTTCTGAAACCATCTATAAGTCCTGTACAAAGCCCCCAATGATGCCCCCACCCAGCCCCAACACTGAAATACTCCATACTCTGTCCCAACTTTTCACCAGCTCCAGAACCTTCCCCACAGCCTGTCCCATTGCCTCAGAAAACCCCCAAATGCTGTCCTAACAGCAGCAAGCTAGCCCTTGAATACACTTAATTCTCATATAACATGTCATTAGAATCAATTAGGGGAAACAGTGATATCGCCAGAAAGTTCTACAGAAGTAGGAGTTCTAGCATAGACTAAAATAACTTCTGTTTAAAACTGCTTGGTTTTGTCTCCCAGGGGCAGCACTGAGGATTAAGTAATCCGTTCTTCCTGTAGATACCATTGACTATATTTGGCTTAGCATTGCTTTGGTTGTTTCTGTTCTGTTTTATCATGTAGGCATATGAACTACATGTAATGGTTTTTAGAGTAATTGGCATAGCTAAGTTGAAGAACTCAGAAGAAGGTAAACTAGCTGAAGAATAAAATTAAGCGGATCAAAATGTTTCTATCTCCAAACAAGAGAAACCCCGTTTCTCCTAGTGAGGAAGGATCACTATCAATAGTCATACTCATCAGGATAATAGATCACCAACATATAATTCAAGCTTTACATACAACAGAAAGTATGCTACATACATATATATATTTGTGTGTACATGATTTTATGCATCAATGAAGTCTTATAAAGAGCTATAAGACACCAAGTTATTTTCTTAAGTGGATGTTAGTTAAGCAACTGGAGCTACAAAACAGGAAGAGAGAGAGAAACATCTGAATCGCAGAATTGTTTGGGCAGCACTGAGAACAGAACATGCAGTGAGTCCCAGGTCCGATGGTCTGTGTCTTCCTCCTCCCTGATCCAGTCCCTCCCTGCCCCCCTCTGCATGTCCCCCGCTTCCCATTGCTGCCTGCCTCTCCACCTGTCCTTCCTTCCATCTATTGCACTGTTCTTCAACCCTCCCTTCTCTCCATACCTCCCACATCACTCTGCCTATCCCTCTGCCTCTTCCTACTTGAGTACTTCTACCCCTTTCCAGTCCCTCTTAATCCCCCTCTGTCCTGCTGCTTGTGTGCCCTTCCTGTCCTCTGCCTGACTCTTAATCTCTCTTTTCATCTCCTCCCCTCCCCATCATTCTGTCTGGGTCCATACGTCTCTCTTTTCCACTTCCTGTCTCTCTTTCCAACTTTCCAACCTTTTCTTTCTCTCGCCATCCCTCTGTCCAGTTCCACATCTCTGTTTTTCTGGTTTTTTTTCTCCCCATCCTTCAGTCAGGCTCTTCATCTGCCTCTCTTCCCCCTCCTTTTGGCCCTCTAACCTCTGTCCACCTCTTCATTGCTCTCTTTGCCTTTCCATCCCTCTGTGCACCTCTCCATCTCTCTCTGCCTTTCTGTCCCCTCTGCCTGGCTCGCTGTGCCTCTGTCCAGCTTCCTGACCCTCATTTCCACTCTATGTATTCTCTATGGTTCTCCATCCCTCTTTTACTCTCCATGGATCTGGTTACCTGTCCCTCTGATCCTCTCAATCTTATCTTAATTTCCTGTCGTTGTTCCCCACCCCTCTCTCCAGTACCCTGTCCCTCTATCTGACTCTACAAAACACTTTTCCTCTTCTGTTCTTCCTTTTTCATCCCTCTGTCCACATCTACATCCCTCTCTGCCACTCTGTGTACTTCTGGCTCCCTGTTCCCCTTTTCCCTTTTTATCCCTCTCTTCACTTCCCTGTCCCTCTGTCTGACTATCCATCCATCCATCCCTCTTTCTCTCACTTGCTGCCTGGTTCTCTTTTTGTCTTTCTAGCCATCTCTGCTGATACCCATCCCCATTGTTCTCTTTGTCCCTCTGTCAGGTTCTCCATCCTTCTCTCTGTCTTCCTGTCTGGCACCCTATTGATTTGTTCGATGACCTTTCCCTTTTTTCCTTGTTTCATCCCTTAGTCCACTTCTACATCCCTCTTTTGCTTTCTTCTGCTCCAATCCCTCTGGCCCTCCATTCTTCTTTTTTGCCTCCTCCTGTCGAGCTCCTCATCTCTATGTCCAGCTCATAGCCCCTATCTTTCTCTTCCCATGCCTCTGTCCACCTAGCCATTCCTCTTCTTCCCTATCCATCTGTCTGTCCACCTCCATCTGTCTCTTCCACTCCCTCTCTGTCTGGCTCCCACCCCTCTTTTACTGTCTGCACTCCTCTGCCTCTCCATCCCTTTTTTCCTCTCTTCCATTCCTGTTCTGCAGCAGTGGGGCTGGGAGCCTGGTGAGGTGAGAGAGAGAGAGAGAGATGGTGCTGGGTTCTTTGTGGATCTCAGTAAGAATAACACATGGCTTAATAAGAGAGAGTTATAGTAAATGGAGTTACATCTGGCTGACGGCCAGTCACCAGTGGGCTTCCCCAGGGCTCAATTTTCAGGCTAGCATGCTTCAATGTTTTTATGAATGATCTGGACACAGGAATTGAATGTACATTAAGTAAGCTTGCTGCTGATACTAAACTAGGAGGAGCTGCGGACTCCCTCAAAGGTAGAGAGGCCTTACAGAGAGATCTGGATAGACTGGAGAGCTGGGCAATCACCAACTGTATGAAATTTAACAGGAGCAAGTGCTGGATTCTCCATTTGGGATGAGGTAATCCTGGTTATACATGCAAACTGGGGCACAGCCCTGCAGAAAGAGATCTGGGGGTTTGGGTTGATAGCATGTTGAATATGAGTCAACCATGTACCTTGACAACAAAAAGGGCCAACCATGTCCTGGAATGCATCAAGCAGGTGATTGTCCCACTCTACACTGCAGTGGTGCAGCCCCACCTCAGGTACTGCATGCAGTTTTGGGCACCTCAATATAAGAAGGACATCAAACTATTAGAGGGTGTCCAGAGGAGGGCAACAAAAGATGGTGAAAAGTCTCGAGGGCAAGAGTTACGAGGAGCAGCTGAGGTCACCTGGCTTGTTCAGCTTGAAGAAGAGAAGGCTGAGGGGTGCCCTCATCACAGTCTGCAACTTCCTCAAAGGGGGCAGCGGAGGGGGACGTGCTGATCTTCTCTCTCTGGTGACCAGCAACAGGATACGAGGGAATGGAATGAAGCTCTCTCAGGTCAAGTTCAGATTGGACATTAGGAAAAGGTTCTTCCCTGAGAGGATGGTCACAGCACCAAGCCTGTCAGAGTGCAAGGAACATCTGGATGATGCTCTTAGTAATATGGTTTGGGTTTAGGTAGTCCTGCAAGGAGCAGGGAGTTGGACTTGATGATCCTTATGGGTCCCTTCCAACTTGAGATATTCTGTGATTCTATGATTCATCCTCTATCTCATACTTACCTCCTTTTATGCTTTACTCAGCTCTAGGGCTGCAGAGTAACAACATTCAGCCAGCTCTTCCCTGATTTTATCGAGCATTTTAAAAATTGAACATCCTCACTTTCCTCTTTAGTGAGAGTCTCCCTCCAAACATGCCCTTCTGTGGCTCTGAATGGCTGGTTTTGGGTTGAGTTTTATTAAAATGAACAATTGACCCATTCATGTTTATCTCAAGCAGGGATGAGCTGAATGGATTTAAAAACATCTGAACCTCTTTGAACATTAGATGTTGTCAAATTTAGAATCTTTTAATCAAATGACCTGGAAGTGAACCATGAAAAACATGGAAGCATCCCTGGCTTTGAACTTTGGCTTCTTGAGTGCAGCCTCTGGGGGAACTGCTTATGTGATCCTCAGTACAGCACAGCTTGAACTGTCCAATTTTCTCACAGCTACCTCTCTTCTGTCTACATGATGAGTCCTTTTCACTTGTCAGATGTCTCTCCCAGACTTTGAGCCTCACCTTTGCTACACTTCTCTCATTTGTTTTGCCTCCATTCCCTTCTTGTTCTTGTTTGCTTTCTCTGGTATATTTATCTGCCTCCTGACTATAGGCCTTCCCCCAGCAGCTGGACATGTTTTCAGGTACTTCATTGTTTCTCTAATGCAATACAAGTGCCAGTCTCAGTGAGGAGGACAATATAAGGAATGATCCCTAAAGCATCAGTTGATGGATGGAGAACCGTCCAGATTGTTTTCAACGTAAGCATGCACACTGCACACTTTTCCCCTTTAATTTCTGTATGCGAGCAGGAAGGAGTTCTCTGTGATTTTGGTACCCGAAAGAATAACTAGTCAGATAGAAGCTCCATTCAATTCAGTTTTATTGAGAATAGCTCTCTGAAATAGAAGGAAGAAATGTGCAGAATTCAGGGGAGAAGAGACACTCACACACAGAGACACCACACCATCCTGGTCAACCAACTGGCCGGGTCCAAGGACCTAGGATGTCAGGGCTCCCAACACCAGAAAACACACAGCATGGCCAACTGGGCTGGCCCAGCCTCCACCATTGCTGCACTAGGTTGCCACAGGAGTCCCCATGGGAGAATTCCAGAGTCCATCCCCAACTGTCCTTGGCCAGCCACACTTGTACACCCTAGCCCTGCTCAGCTAAGCCCGCTTGGACTGAGGCTGTATTTTTCCTGATGGCATTCAAAACCCATATCTTCCATTTGCAGCTGACTCTCACTGACCTTGGCTGTGTCTCTCTCATCTTTCTTCAGTCACACTGAAAGCTACAAAGCCTGTTTCAGCCTACATAGCAACTATTTCAGTGTGTATTCACACAGTTAGTATTTTTAGCATCCAGTATTACCTGAAGGATAGAGAGATTTCTTAGTTCTTCCAGCATTTATAAAAAAGAGGTCACGTGCACTTCACAACATTGCACTTTTATTCTCTGTTAGCTAGAATCACTTTAGTGAAGATAACTGATCTTGCATCACAGGAGCCACTTCTTGCCTTTCTCTGAGATACTACTTGCTTTTTCTAGAGTGCTGAGCTTGTGACTAGTGGTGCATGCAGCATCCCAGAAAATCAGATCCCTGAGCTGTCAAGTGTATTCCTTATTACTAGTACGCCCATTAGTTTCCAATCATCACAAACCAAAGGAGTAGACTCTAACAGCAGCGCCCTGCCTGATGCTATACTTCACCTCTGGAAAAGGTGGTAGCACATATGTGAGCACTTACCAGCTTGTGAGATACAGCCCCAGCGGGCATAGCCAACAAGTACAAATAGAAGATGGCGCCTGAAAAATCGGGTGTCTTTTCCTTTGTGCACTTTAGTGTTTCTTTTGCCCTCATCAATTTCAGGCAGCCCGAATTCATATGCCTTCCTTTAAAGCTACTGAGTCTGGCTTACCATATTACCATCAGTCCTGTAGCTTTCCCAATTGCTACATGCAGCTTGTGAGCCTAACTCACCAAGAACCTCCGTCCTGGGCAACCTACACAGAGGAGGGGTTTGAAAGGACAGGAGTAGAAACCTGCCCACCCTTCCCAAGTGGATTTTTGCTAAAGTAACCTTTCTAGAGCGATCAATATCAAGGAAAAGCCATTTTCAGACTCTGGGACAAACCAGGAGGAAGAAGGACAGGGAAAGGCAGGGAGGTTTTGCTTGCCTGCCTCCTCTCTGCTGCTTGCTTTCTCTGGGGACATTACTGATGGCAGCAGTGGTGGGCAAGTGGCTTTGATGCTTACTTTTCCACTTTCCACATGAGATGCTGTGCCACTGTACTGAGGATACGCTGCCATCTGCTACCTCTCGTGCAGGGAGAGCTGCCAAATCCCCTCTGAGGTCAAAGATGAGATTTATTGTCCATTGATGGTAGGTGCCACTGGCTCAGGCTCACAGATGAGATGGCCTGAAAATGCATTCAGGAACGATTCCCAGCAGGAATCAAAAGATGCTTCTGCTCTAGCAGGTGCAACGCTATTACAAATGTGATTTTGCCTTTGCCACACAACATCTACTCCGTGCACTTTGCAACCACTGAACTACTTGCCAGTTCTGCAGGAAAAGATAAGGTTTCCAGATCCAAACCTACCAGGAAGAGGAGGTGGTTTAAGGCACCTTGAGTCCCCTCATTAGCAGCAGCTGATGAGATATGCCATCCCATGGGCTCAGGTAAGTGGTTCCTGCCTTTCCCACCCCTTAGGTGTGGTAGGGCTGCATTCATCCTCTGCATGTGCCCCCAAGCTGCAGCTGATGAAGGAGCAGCCAGAGCAATGAAGCCACCACTCAGCAGGACTGGGAACACTAGGAGCTGGGGAAGTACCCCAGCCCTCTTGCCTCTTTGTTCCTTAAGAATAGAATCACCCTCACCTTCAGAAAATGAAGGTCATTCCTATTTAAAGTGGTGCACAATCGGCCATGCTCATTAGGAAGGGAGGGGGCCTGGGAAGCATCTTTCCCATCAGCAGTAAGGCAAAAAAGCAAAGTGGAGGAGGAAGTGGAAATAGGGTAGAACATGTTTAAGGATTACATCCCGCATGCAGAGCATCCAATTTCACAACTCATGTCACGCCGACTTGCAGTAAACCAGAAGCTATTAATCCCAGAGCAAACAACCTCCTGCAAGCATTCTGTGAGAGAACACAGCAGGCAGCAGCAACAAGAGCACAGATCTCTGCAGGCGCAATCACGTTCAGAGGAATTAATTGTAACTTTGTTCACCGGGAAGTGTCTTTCTACCCTCCAGCAAGAAATCCCGCGTTGTCATGACATGCCCGCAGAGCATGCCGGGAGATGTAGTCATTCGCCACCGACCCGCCACTCGGCCACGTCGGTCTGTGCAGCGTGCCGGGGCGCGCAGTCTCCTCACCGTGGCCCCCACGTACGCGCTGACCGCGGCCGTCACCCGCCCTCGGGGAATCAGCTTAACCGCTTTGCGCCGTGGGGCGCGCGCCTGCGCTCATCGCTGCCCCCTGGCGAACAAAGGCGGCCGCCGTGCTCTGCGCTGCCGTCCGCCGGTAGCGGCAACGCGGTGCCTGCGGGGTGGGGCCGCCGCGCTCGCCGCTGCCTCCCGGTGAGGAAGCGCATCTGCTGCCCCAGGCGCGCGGTGCCGGCGGGCGCTCGGCGCGCAAAGCGCGGAACAGCAGCGCTGCTGCCGCCCCTGGGCACGCACCTCCCGCCGTCCGCTCGCTGCTGCTGCCGCCCCTGGGCACGCGAGTCCCGCCGTCCGCTCGCTGCTGCTGCCGCCTGGCGGCGAAAGTGCGGTACTGCAGACCGGCGTTCGCTCGCCGGCAGGGCCCCTCCGGCGCGCCGTCGGTGGGCGGCGCATGCGCGATCCCCGGGAGCAGCGTGGCGGCGCGCAGGGCGCGGGTCTCGGCGGCAGCGGGCGAGCGCCGGGACCGCGGGTGAGGCGAGCGATCCCCTCCGGCGGGGGCCGGGGGTGCCTGCTGCCCGCTGGCCGCCCGGGGCTGGCGGGACGGGAAGCTGCGGAGCGGCCGCCGCGGCAGGCTCCCGGTCCGCCGGAGGCGAGCCGGGCCAGGGCAGCGCCGGGCAGTTCCCCGAGAGCCGACAGAAGGGAAGAGGGGACGGAGGCGGGCGCCCCCCAGGCGCGGCCAGCGGGCGCCTCCCCGAGTCGCCGGAGCTCCCCCGGCGCCTTCCCCCGGCCCCGCTCGGCCCGTGCGGCTGCCCCCAGCTCCAGCCCCTCCCCTGAAGCCTGTGCTGTAGCCGCAGGCAGCCCCCGAGCCCTGTCGTGAGGGCAGCAAGCTGGCCCTCCCATGTTCTCGAGTCTCCCTTAACGGGGGTGCCGTTAGCAGCGGCGTCTGCAGAAGCCCCTGCGGAAGGAGGGCTCCGGCCAGGGTCGAGCTACGGTAATAACGGTCACTGCTGCCTCTTTCCCTCTCCCAGAGGCCACGCTGTGAGTGCAGTTGTCCGCTCGTCCCCGGGGATGCCGTTGACTGCGGCAGCCTCAGGCTCGCGTGGGCTGTCTCTGCCTGGCCTCCCTCTCCTCGCGGCGCGGGAGCACAGAGGGACAGGCGGAGCGCTTGCTGGCTGTGGACGGGAGCTGCTGAAGCTGGAGAGGCCGCAGAAAAGTAAAGAAGAAGAAACGGAAGGCCGGCCAGCGGGCAGCTGCCTCCCGCTGCAGGCAAGAGAGAGCTTGCCTCTCTGGGTGTGGGAGGATCCCTCCTCGTAGTCCACAGCAGGTCAGACCGCCAGGGTCTGTATGCATGACCAGCAGTGCGGTACGGCCACGTAGTGAGCGAGCGAGCGAGGCTACATGTCTAGGGGGCCTCATCTCGTAGGAGCTGCGAGGCGCTCGCGTTTTCCGTTATGTGGAGGACAGCCAAGCAACTGGAGTTACAGAAGAGGAAGGCAGGAGAGGAGGAGAAGGAAGATTCTGAGCTGGCAAGGCCTCCTGGCAACTCCAAGAGCGGGAGCTGTGGTGAGTGCTGGGCCCTCAGGGCCCTGTCGCTCCTCTTGTGCGTCCCAGTCCCTTCCTCCCCCTCTCCTGGCCCCCTCGCTTTCTCATGGTGCTATGATGTTTGGGGTTTTTTTTTGGTTTTTTTTTTATTTATTTATTTTATTTTGTTTTCCTGTACCTCTCCTCTTCTGTCTATTCTCTTGTCCTACTCCCTCCTCCTCTCCCCCTTTCTCCCTCTCTCTCGTTCGACTGCCCCCCTTTCTTTTTCTCTCTGCGTTCTTGTCCTGCTCCCTCTCCCTCTCCCCACCCCCATCCCCATCTTTGTCCTGCAGCCAGTCACTGTTTTTTCCTTTTCCATCTCCTTGTCCTGATCTGCATCCGCCTCTTTCCCCGCCTCCCAATTTCTCTGGCCTGTTCCCCTGGCGTTCTTTTCCTCTCTGCACCTGTACGTGCTGCTCTGTGTCCCTGCCTTCCTATCTCTCCCCTTCCCACTTTCTGTTTCTCTCTCTATGCCTGTGTCTTGCTCGCCGTTGCTGTTTATTTTTGTCATTCTGGATCTCACTGTCCCCGTCCTCCTTCCTGTTCATCTCTTACTCTCTGTGACCTTTTGTGCTGCTTCCTGCCCCTTTTTTTATTCACCCTCCCTCTCTCTGCAGGGCTCCTGATACCTCTCTTTCTAAATTCCCCAACCCCCTGTGCTTCTCACGGTCTCTCTCTCGTTGTCATTGTTCTTGTCTGTTGCGCTGTCTTGCTTCCTGTCCCATCGTTTCTCGCTGTATTCCTTTGTCCCGCTCCCTGCTCGTATTCGTATTCCTCTCTGTCCTGAGGACCGTCCCAGTTTTTGATCTCCGTCCTGCTGCTGTCCTGATTTTTCCTTCTCTGCCATGTTCCCTGTCCCTCTTTCTGTCTCCTCTGTCCCTGCTGCTTATTTCTCCACCTCTGTCCAGACCCCTGTCCCTTCCCCCCCCGCCCTGTTTGCTGTCCCTCTGCCTTGCTTTCTTTCGCTACCTTTTCTGTCTGTCTTTCTCTGCCCCGTTCCCTCTCCCGCCCTTTCTAACTGTGTCCCCCGTCCAGCTAGCTGTCGCTTCTTTCTTTTTTCTGTTCCTCAGTACTTTTTTCTTTTTTCCGTATCTCTCTCCCACTGCCCGTCGCAGTTGGTTTTTTCCCCTCCGATGCTGGCCTGCTCTTTGTCCCTTTTGTCTCTCTCTGTCCTTCTGTCATGCTCCCTGTGTCTATTTAATCCCTTCATCTCTGTCCTACAGCCAGTCGCTATTTTTTTTTTCCCTCTTCCGTCCCTTTGTCCCGCTCCCCGTCCTTGTCTCTCTTTCCCTTGGTTCTGCCTCCTGTCCTTTTTTCCTTTCTTGCTCCATCTCTCTGTCCTGCTCCCTATCCCTCCCGCGCTCTCTCTGTTTCTGTGTCCTTCTCCTTGCCTTTCCCCACGTTGTCTGTCTTGTTCCTTCTTTGGTTTTCTTGTTTTCCAGGTGGTTGGGCCCGGCTACCTGTGGGGGTGCTTCGGCTGGGGGGTTTGGGGTGGGGGCCTGGCCGTGCCAGTGATGGCAGGGAAATAAAGCCTGAAACGGCAATTGAGAAGCGACGCCCTGCCTGTGCTGGGGCTGCCCTGCAGAGGCGTGGGGCCGGGCCCTCCACAGGTCCCTATGTCTGTCACCTGCGTGTATCTAGGAAAGTGAGTTCTAGTGAAAGTAAAGTTGCCAACGAGTCAAAAAAGAAAGGAAAAAAAAAAGGCACGGTTGTCTGAAAAATGCAAAAGCTCTAGTGGCCCGTGTCAACAACCGTACCGAAGATGACGCAAAAATACTTTTTCCTCCGCTCAGTCGTACTGTCTTCACAAACTGTAGCATTCGCTACATATCAAGGTGCCACGCTTAGATCACTGGTCGGCCCGGACCAGGGAAAGAGACAGATAACACACACAGTGTGAGCGCCAACTTCCGCCTTTTATTGCGCAGTTAATTCCTTTTATACTAACAAGGGGAGGTGGGGTTACAGGTACATCACAAGGCTGCGACTAACCCTCTAACTTTCCGTGACAACGCGAGATCTTCCGAACGCCGACCCCTACACAAACCTTCACAAAAAAAAAGGCAGCTTTGGATTCCTACCCAGCTTTGTGCTAATGTTTTTTTTCTTCTCTCAGCTGGATGTCAGCTGGCACCGTTTCGCCGTGGTTGCCCTTTCTTCTGCTGTGACGGTACGAGACAGATGGAAAGATTCCATAGTGGCCTGCAGGTACAAGGTACGCCTACGATGTGTGTCTGCATTTTTGCAAAGGTACTTGCAGTATGGACTTTAACACTGAGAGTGTGCCAACTCTGCTTCTGCTTTTTTTTTACATGAAATATTTTAACACAAATACTAAAAATAAGTTCTGTTCTGGAGCATGTTACACCTATACAAAGTTTACTTCCCTCAGTTTATTTTCTCTTCCTGAAAGCATAATCTTCTGTTTCTGTGTGCTTGCTAGTAAACGATACTGTGAAACTAATTTTGTCCTAAAAGAGGGAAGAAACTGTTCGTAAGAGTTCAGCTGTTCAGAAGAAACAGACTTTGTTTTCATGATAAAACCTTTATGCTTTTACAGTCAATGATTTTTTTTTTTTTAAATATCTTCTAGCAGTGCTCAAAAACGTTACGGAGATAATTAGCATCTGTACTAAAAGCAGTCAAGGTCAAAGAAGAGACGTGGACAAAACAGGACAAATGGGCGTCGCATCTGTGTGTTTTCCAGGCTTTCCCAGGAAGCATTAGCAGCCTTGTAACTAGTGACAGCGAGTCCTGAGGTGGTTTTGATGAGTTACTGCTTCAGTAATGTATTTTTTTCCTTTAACCTACAGTGTGTAATTTTGACTTCAGTTGGAAAAAGATTTTCCAAAATGGAAGTCTTTCTCACTCAAAGAAATTTTGTTTTACGAGCTTCCCGTCAGACTGGATCTTCAGAGGTGATCGACTTGACAGTAGAAGTCATCAGTAACAAGACTTTTCACTCTCTTTAAAAAAAGAGGGGAAAAAAAAAAAAAGTCAATTTCCTTCCAAAGACCCAAGCACAGCCCATCTTTCTAAAGTTGATGGCATCACTGGTCTTTGGTTTCTCAGTTGTAACAGTCGAGATAACATGAAAACGTGTTGCTCTGCATGCTTCAGTACTGCCAAAAGCATTAGGAAACCTGCCAGTCCTTTTTGGTAGTCTGAGGTATTGCAGCGCTGGGGATTTTACAAATTGACTTGCATTGTTTAAACTAACTGCCAGATAGCTGTAGTATATGATTTATTATGTGTATGTAAGCAGTTGGGTATTTGTCTAAACATTTAAAAAGAGAGGCAACTGAATGTTATGGGTTTTTTTTTCCCTGATGTTTTGACGGAGTGCTCTGAAGTACTTTCTTTCTTTCTGTCTGGCTTTCAATGGTGCGTTTCCCTGGCAGTTCAGTACACCTCTCTTGGGCAGCTCAGCTGACCAGGTGTCCCTCCGCGTTATGCAACACGCACAAAAACCCCTAGTCCCGTTATAACTGTGTACTTTGGAGAGAGATAATTTAATGGTATGAATTCAGAGCTGTGCAAGCTAAGGTAATGGAAAAGGAAAATCAAATACTTTTACAGTATAAGTATTTTTATTGGATGTATATAAACATGGGCACACCTTTTTAGTGTAAAGTGAATGATTGAGATTTGTTCTTTATTTTTCATTTTGCTCTTTGAAGTTTTCCACTTCACTTTCAGCTTTATTCACCAAACAAGCAAGATGCAAAGCAGCAGCAGCAGCGCAAGGGCTGTAGCTGTTGCGGTGGATCCGTAAGCGTAGATTCTGATTGTGTACGACCTCGTCCCGCAGCCTCCCAGGGTTATCTCCCTGCAGCAGTGCTGTAAGGAAGGGAGGAGACGTTTTCCAACACCGGCGAGAGTGTTTACTTGTATGCTAAGAAGGTGTTCAAAATGGTATCGATTAGCCTAAGTGCTGATTTTAAGTGTTCAAATCGCTCTTAACTTTTAAAGGTGGTGTTTTAAAACTTTTAAAGGAGCTGACCTGTTTACCTGGAATCCTGCTTTAGCTCAGCGACTCTTCTTGTGCACCCCCAGCCTCTGCTGGCAGGGCAGTATGAGAAGCTGGAAGGTCCCTGACTTAGTCTAAACGCTGCTTAGCAACAACTACAGCATCGGTGTGTTGTCAACATTGTTCTCATTCTAAATCCAAAATGGCCCTGTACCAGCTAGTCAGAAGAAAATGAACTTTATTCCAGCCGAAACCAGGACAACCCCAAACCCCCTGAGTCTGGGTCTGCAACGGAAAAAAACAAACAAATTTGGGACTCCTGGGAGAGCCAAATCCGCCTGGATTTGTGCAGCTGGAAAGCAAAAAACCCACCCCATTTTCATGCACAAAACCACACCCAAAAGATCACCCCTTTTTATGTTGTGGAAAAGCACTGAAACACACCCCAAACTGAGTATTTTGAAAAAGCAGAAAACTCCCCAGTTTGGGGAAGATTGGGGGTGAAGCACAGGCAGTTTGAGGGGTGTTGCTGGGGGTCCTCCCAGTGTGGATGATCTGGTGTGGATGCTCTGTTGCGGGTTATCCCAGGCGAGTTACCTGCTGTGGATCATCCTGGGTGGACTCCCTGGGGTAGGTCATCCCTACCCGTGTCCCCCCATGCACCTTTGTACCCTCACCTACCCCCCCCCCCCCGCGTGTGTTTCCCCCCATATGCCCCCTGCTGCCCCAGCCCGCCCCCTTCACCCATGCGAGTTTTTAACCCATGCGAGTTGTTTCCCCCCGCATCCCCTGCTCTTCTGTCTCCTGTCCCATCCCCCCTGTCCCGTCCCCCACTTCCTTTCCCTCTTCCATATTCCACACCACCCCCCCCCCCCCCATCATCCATCAGGCTCCAGACCCCTGGCATGCTGCCTGCACCCCATTCTCTGTCATTTTTCCTTCTTCTTTTCCTTGCAAGTTGTTGTTGTTGTTGTTGTTTCTTTTTAATGATTAGACTGTTTTCGTTTCAAGCCACGAGTTTTCTCACTTTCGCCCTTCCGATTGTCTGCCTGTCCCACTGGGGGCGGGGGAGCGAGTGAGCGGTCGCGTGGGGCTTTGTTGCTGGCTGGCGTTAAACCACGACACGAGGTGAGTTGCAAGCCCTGCCTGGCTAATGCTGGAGGCTCTCTATGTTCGTCCTGCCATCCTGACGGGCCGTCCTTGTTCTTCATTGCCGCTTTATAGCGAGCGCCTCTCGCTCTGTAAGCGGCAATACTGGGGCCGTGCAGGTACTGCCTGTTGCAGGCAGCAAAGGGCAATTGTGTCGCTTGCTGGCGGGAGCGGCAAGGAGTGCGGAGCCACGCTCCTGTAGGGAGCAAAGATGGAACCTCGAGGGCTCTGCGGTCATCTGCTGAGGACTACTACTATCCCGACAGGCCTCTTTGCTATCCCTGCTTCACGGCTGATTCCTTTGCACGCCGGAGGGCGGGGCGGTAAGTAACACCGTGCAGCGTCTCTTCGATAAGAGAGAAGCCCCGCACAAGAAGCCTTGCGTGCGCGCAGGATTGGGAGAGCAGAGTTCTGACGGCGCGGAGGTGAGGAAAGGTGCGCCCACCCCAACCGAGCCCCAGGGTCGCCAGGGTATCGCTCGCTTGCAGGTGGGCCGCTGGCATCTGGTGCGCTGGGACGCGGCGTTTCCTGCTGAACAGAGCTGCCCCTCTGGCACAGAGCAGCTTTGGGTCTCTTGTGGCCTGCCTTCAGGCTGTCAGCTGCACCAGGCGTTATTTTTTGTTTTTAAAATCTGTCGCCAGCATCTGTTGACTGGCTGCTGTCACTCCCGCAACCCTGATGCCACATGCAGAGGGATACAGCAGTCCCTGGGGCCTTGGTCCAGGGGACCACCCCCCCTCCCCCCTGCCGTTTGCAGGCTCCCTGTGCTGCTTCTCCTCTCTAGATAATGGGGCGGGGGGGCAGGGACAGAAGCGACCACCCGACTTGTCTGTTCTTTGCACTTGACTGCTGTAAACGCTCCAGCCACTCGGGTGCTTTTTGGAACGGAGGCGATGAAGATGACTGCCCGGGCTGCGAGTGGGGAAAGGGCAGGGCAACGTAAGCCCTGTGCCCCCAGTAAGTAGTTGCCGCCTGTGTCTGGTCTCTGCTGGGCTGAGCTGTCAGTCATCCCTCATCCAGCCGCTGCTCCGAAGAGGATCGTTGTGGGGATGCTGCTGCCCGGCGCCCAAAATGGGGTACTACAGCTCGGAGGCTGCAAAGGCGCGGTGGTGCCCCTGTAACGGCACCCGTGGTCCAACGGTAACGGCAGTGCGGCACGGGGGAGGGAGAGTGCCGCCGCGCTCGTTGCTTCCTCCCGGTAAGGAAACGCCGGTGCCGCCCCACGTGCGCGGTGTGGGCGGGCGCTCAGTGGGCAAAGCGCGGAACAGCAGCGCCGGCACCGCACAGGTGCGCAGCAGCGCCGCCGCCTCGGGTGCTGCCGCCTTGTGGGCAAAGTGTGGTACTGCAGCCCGGCGTTCGCGCGCCGGCTCTGACTCCCACCCCGCCCCCCCCCCGCCCGGCGCGCCGTCGACGGCGGGCGCATGCGCGGCGCCCGGGAGCACCGTGGCGGCGCGCAGGGCGCGGGTCTCGGCGGCAGCGGGCGAGGGCCGGGGCCGCGGGTGAGGCGAGCGATCCGCTCCGGCGGGGGGTGCCTCCTGGCCGCCCGGGGCTGGCGGGACGGGAAGCTGCGAAGCGGCCGCCGCGGCAGGCTCCCGGTCCGCCGGAGGCGAGCCGGGCCAGGGCAGCGCCGGGCAGTTCCCCGGGAGCCGACAGAAGGGAAGAGGGGACGGAGGCGGGCACCCCCCAGGCGCGGCCAACGGGCGCCTCCCCGAGTCGCCGGAGCTCCGACACGGCGTGGCGGCAACCGCGCATGCGCGGCGGCGCTCCTGGTGTTGCCCAGCGACCGGAGCGCTTTACGGCAGCTGGGCATCGCGCATGCGCGGTGCGCCTTTTACGGCGCTCGTCGCTGTTGCCTGGCAACCAAAGCGCGACACGACGCCTCGGTCACCGCGCATGCGCGGCGACGCGGTTTACGGCGCTCGTGCTGTTGCCCGGCAACCGAGACGCGTTACGGCAGCTCGGCACCGCGCATGCGCGGTACGCCTTTTACGGCGCTCGCCGCTGTTGCCTGGCAACGAAAGCGCGACACGACGCCTCGGCCACCGCGCATGCGCGGCGACGCGGTTTACGGCGCTCGTGCCGTTGCCCGGCAGCCAGAGCGCGTTACGGCAGGTCGGCAACCGCGCATGCGCGGTGCGCCTTTTACGGCGCTCGCCGCTGTTGCCTGGCAACCAAAGCGCGACACGACGCCTCGGCCACCGCGCATGCGCGGCTGCGCGGTTTACGGCGCTCCTGCTGTTGCCTGGTAACCGAAACGCCGCACTGGCGTTCGGGAGCCGCGCATGCGCGGTGCCGCCTTTTGCCGCCCTCCTGCTGTTGCCTGGCAACCAAAACGCGGTACAGCGGCTCGGGAGCCGCGCATGCGCGGTAGCGGCGCGTTTCTCCGGCGCTCTCTTCCGCCACCTATTGAACAGAGTTCGGTACTGCAGCTGGGGTGCCGCGCATGCGCGCTGGCGCGTTGTGCCAAGCGCTCGCCGCTGCCACCCCGCGACCAATGTTCGGTACTGCAGCTCGGAGGCTGCGAGTGCGCGGGGCTGCCCCGGTCCTGCACGGGCCGTCCGACGGTAACGGCAACGCGGCACCGGCGGGAGGTGCCGCCGCGCTCGTTGCTTCCTCCCGGTAAGGAAACGCCGCCGGCAAGGAAAGCTGGCACGGGCTGTCTCTGCCCGGCCTCCCTCTCCTCGCGGCGCGGGAGCACGAGGGGACAGGCGGGGCGCTTACCGGCTGCGGGCAGGAGCTGCTGCGGCTGAAGCTGGAGAGGCCACAGAAAGGTAGAGAAGAAGAAATGGAAGGCCGGCCGGCCGGCAGCTGCCTCCCGCTGCAGGCAAGAGAGAGCCTGCCTCTCCGCATGTGGAAGGATCCCTCTTTGTAGTCCGCAGGGTCCGTATGCAGCACCGACGGCGCGGTACGGCCACGTAGTGTGCGAGCGAGCGAGGCTCCGTGCCTGGGAAGCCTCGTCTTGCAAGACCTACGAGGCGCGTGTTCTCCTAGGGGGAGGACGGCCGTGCCGCCGGAGTTACAGAAGAGGAGGGGAGCGGGAGAGGAGCAGAAAGAAGCGTCTGAACTGGCAAATTCTCCTGGCAGCGCCAAGAACAAGAGCTGTGGTGAGCCCCGGGCCCTCGGGGCCCTGACTCCCCTCTTCTGCGTTCTGGTCCCTCCCTGCCCCTCCCCTGGTCCCCTCTCTTTCCCACACCGCTGCCTGTTTTTTTTTCTTTTTTCTTTTTTTTTTTGTTTTTTTTTCCTTCCTCCCTTGTACCTCTGATACTGAAAAGCCGGTCGAAGAAACTCCCTAAGACTCGTTTTGGAGTTTTAGAAAGCAGGCATTCTTCATTGCAGCGCTGGATGCACGGGGGATAGTTCCACCTAGCGTGCATGCCACCGCTTTAGCACAAACAGGTTATACAGAATAAGTAATTGCATGTTAATCAGATTAGAATACATATACGTAAAAACGATGGCAACCGATTATCATAGTACTGCCTACGTCCGATCACGCGCAATGAAGGATCCATTTGAGTCGAAGGGCTGCTTTTGCGACCACCGACCCATTTGAAGTTCTTGCTGGCTGTCCTTGAAGTCTTTATTCTTGTCCTTGTCCTTTGATCTTGAAGCTTAACGCAGTTTCAATCACGTGTGGTCAGTTTCAGCATTGTTCTCATCTAGCGTCCAGGAACATCTAGTCATAAGAGCAAAGAACTGCAAAACTTAGGAGTACCTACCTCTGCTAGTCGATTGCTTGGCTATACTTTTGTCTATTGTTTCAATGGTAGTGTTAGTATAAGATTTCTAATAATTATTTACCAAATCTCACTTTTGCAGTCACCTAGCAGCAAACCAGTTTCCACAGCTGGTACAAAATATTAAAACCATACCAATATTTAGACGTGCCATACAGAATGTATGGAAATAGGCTATCAGAGGTGTCTGAGGGGCAGGGGGAGCGCCGGGGGGCGCCCCGAGCCCCGGAGCAGACTTGCTGGCGGGACTCGATGGGCACGCGACTGACTGAATAAACGCTGGCCGTCCGTCCTCTTTGCCCTCCGGGCTGCGTTTGCGCTCCCTCTGCACAGGGCGAGGGGCCGTGAGGGAGCCCAGGGGAGGAGGAGGAGGCGAGGCGCTGGGGGGGTTGGGCCGTGCCCCCCCTGTTCCTGCTGGGCTCCAGCTGTTGCAAATATTCTGGTAAAGAAATCAAAGTTTAATCACATGGAAGAGTTAGGTTTGATTAAGAAGTAAAATTGTGAAGCATAACGTATAGGATTGTCAAGTTTGAAACGTAGCCATAGAAACTTTAGGAACTGTGTTACGCGTGACTCTAGGAACCTTAATATTGTTAAAGTTTGAAAGAGCTAACCCTAGAAACCTCACCAGGAAGTTACTGGCTTTTCTACGTTCTGTTTCAGGAAACTGTCGTGGACACCAGTTTGCTGCTTGGAAACCCCCTTACCCTTCCCATCTCGATTTGAGGATCGAAGATGCCAGTCAGCAGAGCTAAGTGTAACTGACCAATGATTGTTTTTAAATAAGAATATTGATAAGGTTATATAATCAAAGGACCGATCATTATAAAGGTTAAATTTAAGAACGAGCATAGTATGCATTTTTACAGAAGGAGCTTAGGTAACAATGACCTGACAAAAAAAGTCTGTGAAAACTGATGGATTTTGATACTAAGCGGGGCACGCCTTTGGAGGAGCGATCCCCCGTGTCCCCAGCGCTGCGATAAACGAAGTGCCTGCTTCTTAACTTCACGTTGGTGTTAAGGAGTTTTATTCTGGATTTTGGTAACGGTTTTGGCGACCCAGGTGGGACCTTGCGAGTGAGACTGGACGAGATCGAGTGTCGATCGAACTCCGGCCGGCACCGAGGTATTCTCGGGGAGAACCGTCACCCTCGACTCGCCAAGCTCCTCGCAGCGTTCCCTGGAAAAAAGCTAAGGCGCCGCTTCTTTGGAATTTGTTTGGAAAGCCTGCCCGTGAGGCGTGGCGAAAGCTTCGCAGGGTTGGGGCTTGGAGGGTACCCGTCTGCAGTGGAAGCCTAGGCGTCTGCCCGTAAGTCATAAGCGAAAGCTATTGCTGGGTTGGACTTTGTGTATTATTTGGGACGATTGTCATTTGCATTTGTTTGGTAGTTGGTATTTGAATGTATAGAAGTATAATGGCATTAGCAAAATTGTTTAAGAATAGAGTGCAGGAAATGGAACTGCTGATGAAAAGATACCAAAAACATCAGCATCGGGATGTTTATTGGCACGTTGGGGTGAGTTGCAGGAAAAATGGTAAACAGACAGAACTTTGAGTTACAATACTATATTGCGATTACTGTCGTTTTGTAGGAGAGAGAGTAACTGGAATAAAGTGCCATATGTAGATTTGTTCTTTTTAAGTGAACGTCTCTGACGGTAAGTTCACCCCCAACCACCCACCCCTGGTGTTAGTGGGCTTCCCCCCAGCACCTGCCCTGGGATTAACAGGCCCTGCCCCAGCACCAGCCCCCTAATTAGCAGCCCCCCCTGTAGGTAATCCTTCCCCAACCCCCACCCCCTAATTAGGAGCCCTGCCCCCACTCCCTACTCCCTCCCTGAGCTCCACCCCCTACTTTTCACACCTCTACACACCCCCCAATGCCATAATTAGAGTAAGCTAGAACTCTCCCCATAGTAATCAATCAGGGTAATAGCTGCCATGTGCTCCACCCCTCCAGTTTTAGTTAGCTCAAGGTAGGGTTAGGGTACCATTGGGACCCAGAACCCCACCCTAACCCTACTGAGGGGGTACCCCCCCATTACAGCCCCCAGTGCTCTACGGTTAGGGGACCTCTTAGACATAGAACCCCACCCTAACCCCACTGGGGAACCCCCAGTTAGGCCCCCCTAATCTGTAGGGTTGTGGTTAGGGTTCTGCAGGGCTATGGTTAGGGGGGCTAGGGTTAGGGGTCCCTGGAGTCAGGGGTCCCTGCATTTGCAGGCACTCTAGACCCCAGGGACCCCTAACCCTAGACTGCCCTAACCATACCCTGGGGATCCCTAACCACAGCCCAGAACACCCCTAACCCTAGCATTGCAGAACCCCAGGCTCCACTGCCCCTACTCCCTGGAAACCCTACTGTAGAGGAACCCTAATAAGGGTTACACCCAGTGGGCAGGGCCTCACCAGAGAGTGGTATGAGTGGTGGGACAGCGCCCTCTGGTGGCTGGATGTGGGTTTGGGATTAGGGCTGTTGGTGTTTAGGTTTGGGGTTAGGGTGACAGGTTAGGGTGTTGGCTTCGGGGCCAAGGTGAAATGTCACTGGGGTCCGGGGTCAAAGGTCACAGTGCTGAGGGTAAAAGTCGAGGTCAGGGGTCATGGACTCAAGGTCAAAGGTTTAGGATTAGGTTGTCAGTTTATGGGATAGGGTTAGGGTGTCAGATTAGGGTTAGGGTGCTAGGTTAGGTTGTGAGCTTAGGTTTAGGGTGATAGGGTTAGGGTGTCGGATTAGGGTTAGGCTTACTGGTAAGAGTTTAGCGTCAGGTTGTTGGGGTAGTGTGTTGCGTTAGGGTGTTGGGTTAGTGTTAGGGTGTCCGGTTAGGGGGTTAGGGTTACTGTGTCATGTTAGTGTTAGGGTTAGTGTGTCGGGTTAGGGTTAGCGTGTTAGGGTTAGGCTTAGGGATTAGGGTTAGGGGTAGAGGTAGGGGTTAGGGTGTTGGGTTAGGGTTTCATCTTAGGGTTACGATGTCGGGTTAGGGTGTCAGGTTAGGGTTTCAGGTTAGGCTTGGGTGTCAGGTTAGGGTAGGCTTAGGGCATCAGGTTATGGTTAGGGGTTAGGGTTTGGGTGTCGGGTTAGGCTTAGGGTTAGCGTGTTAGGGTTAGGGATTAGAGTTCGGGGTTATGCTTAGCGGTAGGGGTTAGCGTTAGGGGTTAGTCTTTAGGGTTAGGCTCAGGGTGTTGGGTTAGGGTGTCGGGTGATGGTTAGGTTGTCAGTTTAGGGTTGGGTCAGGGTGTCAGGTTAGGGTTAGGCTTAGGGTGTTGGGTTAGGTGTTAGGGTTAGGCTTAGGGTGTCGGTTTAGGGTTAGGGTGTCAGGTTAGGTTGTGAGCTTATGGTTAGGCTGTCAGGTTAGGGTTACTGTTAAGGGTTTAGTGTTAGGTTGTTGGGTTAGTGTGTCACGTTAGGTTTAGGGTGTTGCATTAGGGTGTCCAGTTAGGGGGTTAGGGTTAGCGTGTCTGGTTAGGGTGTTGGTTTAGGGTTAGAGTTAGTCACACCATTAGGGTTAGGGGTATGCTTTGTCACAGCATTAGGATTAATGTCAGTCACACTGTTAGGGTTAGGGGGTGAGGATTAGGGTTAGGTTAGGTTGAGGGTCGTTAGGGTTTAGGGTTAGGGGTTAGGTTAGGGCAGCGGGTTAGGTTTAGGGGTTAGGGCAGTGGGTTAGGGGGTAGGGTAGCAGGTTAGGGTTAGGGCAGCGGGTTAGGGTTGTGTGGGCATGGCCATTAGGGTTAGGGAGTGATTAGGGTTAAGGGTTAGGGAACCGTTAGGGTTAGGTTTAGGGGTTAGGGCTGTGTGTGTGCGTGGCCATTAGGTTTAGGTTAGGGAAAGGGGGGGGGGGTTAGGGTTAGTTATTAGGGTTAGGGTGGTTAGGGGTTAGGGTCAGGGCAATTAGGGTTAGGGTCATGTGTGTAGCTAGTAGGGGTTAGGGTTGGGAGGGAGGGTTAGGGCTGTTAGGGGGTTTAGGGTTAGGGCAGCGGGTTAGGGCTATTAGGGTTAGGGTCGCACGTGCGTGTTGCCGTTAGGGTCATGCGTGTGCGTAGCCATTAGGGTGAGGGTCGCGCGCGTGTGTAGCCATTAGGGTGAGGGTCGTGTGTGTGTAGCTATTAAGGTTAGGTTAGGGTTACTATTGGGTTAGAGGTTAGGGTGGATTAGGGAGTTAGGATTAGTAGTTAGGGTTAGTTATGGTTAGAGTTAGGATTATGGTTGTTAGGGATTACTTGTTAGGGGTTGGGGCTAGGGTTCAGATTTAGGGTATGGTTAGGGGTTGGGTTAGGGTTTAGTTATTAGGGTTAGGTTAGGGATAAGTCATTAGGGTTAGGGGTTGTGGTAGGGTTAGGGGTTAGTTATTAGGGTTAGGGGTTAGTTGTTAGGGTTTGGGTTTATGGTTTAGGGTTAGGTTGGGGTTAGTCATTAGGGTTAGGGGTTCTGGTAGGGTTAGGGGTTAGTCGTTAGGGGTTGGGGTTATGGTTTAGGATTAGGTTAGGGGTTAGTCATTAGGGTTAGGGGTTGTGGTAGGGTTAGCGGTTAGTCATTAGGGTTAGGGTTTGTGGTTATGGTTTAGGGTTAGGTTAGGGGTTAGTCGTTAGGGTTAGGGGTTGTGGTAGGGTTAGGGGTTAGTTGTTAGGGTTTGGGGTTATGGTTTAGGGTTAGGTTAGGGGTTAGGCATTAGGGTTAGGGGTTGTGGTAGGGTTAGGGGTTAGTTGTTAGGGTTAGGGGTTAGGGTTAGGGGTTGTGGTAGGGTTAGGGGTTAGTCATTAGGGTTAGGGGTTTGGGTTATGGTTTAGGCTTAGGCTTAGGTTAGGGGTTAGTCATTAGGTTTAGGGGTTGTGGTATGGTTAGGGGTTAGGGTTAGGTTAGGGGTTAGTTATTAGGGTTAGGGGTTGTGGTAGGCTTAGGGGTTAGGGTTTGGTGTTATGGTTTAGGGTTAGGTTAGGGTTTAGTCATTAGGGTTAGGGGTTGTGGTAGGGTTAGGGCTTTGTTGTTAGGGTTAGGGCTTGGGGTTATGGTTTAGGGTTAGGGGTTAGTTGTTAGTTGTTAGGGTTAGGGGTTGTGTTAGGGTTAGGGGTTAGGGTTGGTGGTTGGGGTAGGGTTAGGGGTTAGTTGTTAGGGGTTATGGTTTAGGGTTAGGTTAGCGGTTAGTCATTAGGCTTAGGGCTTAGGGTTAGGGCTTGTGGTAGAGTTAGGGGTTAGTCATTAGGGTTAGGGGTTTGGGTTATGGTTAGGCTTAGGTTAGGGGTTAGTCATTAGGGTTAGGGCTTGTGGTGGGGTTATGGTTTAGGGTTAGGGTTTGTATTAGGTTAGTTTTAAGGGCTAAGGTTAGGGTTAGGGTTTAGGGGTTAGGGTTAGGGGGGTTAGGGTTAGGGGTTAGGGTGTTAGGGTTAGGGCCGTTAGGGATAGGGGTTAGGGTCTAGGGTTAGGGGGTTAGGGTTAGGGAGTTAGGGTTAGGGGGTTAGGGTTAGGCATTAGGGTTAGGGGTTAGGGCGCCATTAGGGTTAGGGGTTAGGGTCGTTAGGGGTTAGGGTTAGGGGTTAGGGTTAGGGCATTAGGGTTAGGGTTAGGGGTTAGGGTTAGGAGTTAGGGTTTGTATTAGGTTAGTTTTAAGGGCTAAGGTTAGTTTTAGGGTTAAGGTTGGGTTAGTGTTAGGTTTAGGGTTAGGGTATGACTTAGGGTTAGGTTTTAGGGTTATGGTTATGCTTAGGGGTTAGGCTTCGGGTTAGCATTACGGTTAGGGGTTAGGGTTAGGGCTAGGGTTAGGGTTACGGCTAGGGTTAGGTTAGGGTTAGGAGTTAGGGTTAGGGTTTCTGTTAGGTTAGGTTTAAGGGCTAAGGTTAGTCTTAGGGTTAAGGTTGGGTTAGGGTTAGGATTAGGGTACGACTTAGGGCTAGGGTTAGGGCTAGCGTTACGGTTAGGGGTTAGGGCTAGGGCTAAGGTTAGGTTTAGGGTTAGGGCTAGGGTTAGGTTACTGTTAGGGTTAGGAGTTAGGGTTAGGGTTTCTATTAGGTGAGTTTTAAGGGCTAAGGTTAGTCTTAGGGTTAACGTTGGGTTAGGGCTAGGTTTAGGGTTAGGCTACGACTTAGGGCTAGGGTTAGGGTTTAGGTTTATGGTTAGGGTTAGGGGTTAGGCTTAGGGTTAGCGTTACGGTTAGGGGTTAGGGTTAGGGCTAAGGTTAGGGTTAGGGCTAGGGTTAGGGTTAGGTTAGGGTTAGGAGTTAGGGTTAGGGTTTCTATTAGGTTAGTTTTAAGGGCTAAGGTTAGTCTTAGGGTTAACGTTGGGTTAGGGTTAGGATTAGGGTTAGGGTCCGACTTAGGGCTAGGGTTAGGGCTAGGGTTAGGGTTAGCGTTAGGGTTAGGGTTTAGGGTTATGGTTAGGGTTAGGCGTTATGGGTTAGGGGTTAGGCTTAGGGTTAGCGTTACGGTTAGGGGTTAGGGTTAGGGCTAAGGTTAGGGTTAGGGTTACGGGTAGGGTTAGGGTTAGGTTAGGGTTAGGAGTTAGGGTTAGGGTTTCTATTTGTTGGGGGATGCAACGGGCCTACGGAATTCCTGACAGTTCGAGAACAGTGCGACCTTGAGCAGCTTGTAGTGTGTCCTTGAGAGTCTGGAAAGATCCGAGAAGACCAGTACAAAAACAAGATAGTGATAAGAAGAACCGTCCTTATGAACTCACCAATCGTGAGTTGTTAGTTACTAACCAAACCAATCATATACTAATACATACTTAAAAGAAGGGTATAAAAAGGTGTGTTAGAACATTAAAGTAGCTATTTTGTGTGATCTATTACTTGTCGTGTCTGTCTCTACCATGACAAATGGTGACCCCGATGCGTCTGAGCGAACAGATCATTTAAAGGCAATAAATCCAGCACTAGCAAGAAGTATACCGGCGGCGACGAGCGCTGCGAAAGAGTATACGGGCAGCGAGACAAGTTGCGGAGACGGAGCCCGGTGAAGCTGAGAGCAGTGGAATCTGCCTGGTCCGGACCTGAGCCTAGACACCTAATAAGGTGAGCCACCGGGGAAAAAACTGTTAGAATGGGGCAGCAATTAACACAAGAAAAGGAGACGATTTTGTCTACCTGGAAAGCCCTATTAAAAAGAAAAGGGGTTAAAACCCCAGAACAAAGCTTGAAAAGGTTTTTAATATGGTGTAAGATGCAAGGCTTTCAAGCCACAACAGTTACTGCATTCAGTGTGGGTGTGTGGCAAGCAGTGGGATGGAAAATGTTTGGTGAAATCTCTAAAGGATAGAAAGAGCTGTGTATGTTGGCGATCGTATGGCGTCTATTACGCGAGACCCTGAAGGAATGGACAGCAGAATGTGATGCAAAAGATCAGCAAAAGAAAGCTGAGGACTCTGACAATGTTAGCAATGAAAAAGTTTCTGCTCAAGTAACAGCTGCAGGCAATGCTGCAATCTCAGCAGTTGCGGGCAGAAAACCCCTCATGGGCAAAATCAGATCATACCCTTATTCACCTCCTCCTCCTCCTATGCCATTAATTACTTTACTGGGCGATGAGGGGCCCTCCTCACCTACTGGTGCGGCGGCAGAAGGGGTGACTCCATCAGCCCCCGCCGAGGAGAATAATGTGGCGATTAACACCGAGCCGGACAGTGTGGGCCGTACTGAAACTGAGGGCCGAAAGGACGGTGAGAGTCAAACTGAATGTGAGGGCCGAACGGAAAGTGAGAGCCGAAATGAAACTGAGGCAGAAAAATCTCTAACTGACACTATGCGATCTCTGCAGCTCACAGATAAAACCATACCGAAGGAACCCCTGCTGGGGGCTCTCCCTCCATCCACAATAACTGTGGTCCTGAGATCCCCTGATCAGTTCTGGGAGGGAGTTAGAAAATATGCTGCCGACTCTGGCAACTGGGATCTAGTAGAACGCCTCAGCCCGTGCTCTCTAACACCGGCGTTTCTAAAGCCTCTAGATAAAGCAGCAGAGGCTCCTGTTACATTTCCTGTTTTCAGAGCTGCTCCAGACACAGACCGGCACGATGAGCACAATCCAATCGGCTGGAGAGTAGTGCAGGATTTGCAGAATAGAGTACAAAAATACGGAATCAATTCTCCTGAGGTGATGCAACTTATTCGTGTAATCAGCACAGATCTGCTGTGTCCATATGATATTATGCATCTAGCACTCGTGCTGTTTCAGCCCATACAATTGTAAGTATTTCAATCTACTTGGAGGCAGATGGCACGCACAGCAGCACAGCATAATTTACGACTGCTACAGGGTGACCTGAGATTAGGCCTTGGAGAGGATGCTTTGCTTGGTGAAGGGCAGTATAGTAGCCCTCAGCTGCAGGCTACATGGCCTCCGATGGCTCTCGAACAAGCACAAAATATAGGCCTTATGGCAATGAAGCGAACCATGGACATGGCAGCTCCGAAGCAAAAATATGCCACTATCTGCCAAGGCCCCACAGAACCCTTTTTACAATTTGTAGAAAAAATATCTGCTGCCCTGGAAAAACAGGTAGAAGATGAGGTCTTAAGGCAAATTCTATGCAAACAGTTGGCAAGAGATAATGCTGATGAGGACTGTCAAAAGATTATACAGGCTTTACCAGGAGATCCTTCTGTCCCTGACATGGTAGCTGCGTGTTCTAAAGCTGGGACACTGGAACACACGGTGACCACCATAGCCAATGCTATGAGAAATTCTGGAAAGTGCTGTGGGTGTGGCAGTGAAGGGCATATCAATGTAACTTCTCCACACAAAACATCACCAGGTCACATTTGTGCGATGGTTTCGACCCCCTACCCACCAGTGACAATCCCTAAAGGTACTCGTATTGCTCAACTTGTTCCTTTTTCGAGTTCTATTTCAAGAGCAGGACAGCAACTGCGATGCGATGGAGGCTTCGGCTCTACGGGACCCCCTCAGTTCTGCTGGTCTCAGACTGTCTCGTCATCCCGACCATGTATGACGTGCACGCTGTCGAATCACGGAAGATCGCCAACTACAGTAAGGCTTGCAGGGCTCCTGGACACCGGAGCCAATGTGACTATTACTGCCGATTGTCTGTGGCTGTCCACCTGGCCCACAGAGGAGGCTGGTATGGGAGTAGTGGGGCTGGGAGGCTCTGCGCAAGCAAAGACGGCAGACACACCAGTTCTCATTACCGATCCTGAGGGCCAACAAGCAGTTATTAAACCATATGTGACGGCAGCTCCCCTCAATTTATGGGGGAGGGATTGCTTGTCGCAGTGGGGGGTGAGAATTACCACGGATTTTTAACGGGGGCCACTGTGCTGCAGGGTGTTAGACAACCCATGCTTGTTTTAACCTGGTTAACAAATAACCCTGTGTGGGTGGATCAGTGGCCCCTACCAATTGAAAAATTAAAGGCCCTGCAAGAATTGGTAGCAGAACAACTAGCTGCCAGACACATTGAACCATCTCACAGCCCATGGAATACTCCAGTGTTTGTGATAAAACAGAAATCAGGTAAATGGTGATTTTTGCATGACCTGCGGTAAGTCAATGCTGTCATGGCCATGATGGGGGCTCTGCAACCAGGCATGCCTTCACCTGCCATGATCCCTCAAGATTGGGAAATCATTGTCATGAACCTTAAGGACTGTTTTTTTACAATTCCATTAGCTTCTCAAGATGAAGAAAAATTTGCATTTTCTGTGCCTTCTATCAATCATGAGGAACAAGCAAAAAGATATCAATGGAGAGTTCTGCCGCAGGGCATGAAAAATTCACCAATCATTTGTCAATGGTTTGTTGCACAAGCTCTGTCACCTGTAAGGGAAAAATTCCCCACTAGTTATTGTTATTACTATATGGATGACATTCTGTTAGCATCAGACAACAAGGAGCAGTTGAATGACATGAAAAATTTGGCCACAAATTCGCTACGACAATATGGGTTGGTTATTGCCCCTGGAAAAGTGCAAGAAATAGCACCCTGGAAATATTTGGGAATGGCAATTACAAACATGCAGGTTGTGCCCCAACCTGTGAAACTTAATCTTGCGGTTAAGACACTCAATGATGTACAGAAATTAATGGGATCCTTGGACTGGATCAGGCCCTATCTTGGACTGACCAATTCGCAGTTACAACTTCTATTGGACTTATTAAAACATTCCAATGATCCAACAGAACCCAGAATATTGAATACGGAAGCGTTAAATGTAATTCACATGGTGGAACAATGTATATACTAGAAATTTGTTTCTCGAATTGATCTGTCTCGATTGGTACAATTCTTCGTGCTAATTGCCAAAACTGTGCCATTTGGTGCTTTGGTGCAGTGGAATTCTGAGTGGGATGACCCATTACGTAATTTAGAATGGATGTTTTTGTCATTCTAGCCATGAAATACTGCTCCTGGCTTGTTTGAACTTATTGCTGATGTAATCATAAAAGCCAGAAAATGCTGTGTAGAACTAATAGGACGTGATCCAGCTACGATTGTTTTACCTGTTCAAAATTGGTACTTTGAATGGTGTCTGGCAAACAATTATGAGCTGCAAGCAGCTATGGCGGGTTTTCAAGGACAGATTTCGTATCATCTACCGTCGCGCCCGCTCCTGAAATTTGCTCGAGAAATACCATTTGGTCAGAAAAACTTAAGCCAGTCGGAACCTGTGAAAGGCCCTATTGTCTTCACAGATGGTTCTGGAATAACGGGTAAAGCAGCAGTAGTATGGTATGAAAACAACAACTGGAACGGCAAAGTAGTGCATCAGAATGGTTCTCCACAAGTGGTAGAGCTGCGTGCAATGGCTGTTGCTTTTTCTATTTTTTCTACTCCTGTAAATATTGTAACTGACTCAGCATATGTAGCTAATTTAGTTTCTCGACTAGACAAAGTGGCTTTGACCATGTCAGACAATCAATTATTATTTGATGTGCTTTTAGAACTCTGGAAAAGTATTCAACTACGAACAGAACCTTATTTTATCATGCATGTCTGGAGTCATACCACTTCACCAGGTTTTTATACGGAAGGTAATGCCAGAATAAAAAAAAAACCAAAAAAACAAAAAGGGGGAATGGTTGGGGAACTACCATAGGCATGCTTAGATAAAGCAGTTTATGTTCTTAACTTTCTCCGTTATGGGGACAATTCTTCCCTACCTCCTCTTTCTCAACACTTCTCTCTTTTCAACACAGAATTTACAAAAGGGTATCAAAGTACATGTTAAAGATTTAGTTACTGGTCAGTGGAATTGACCATGTGAGCTATTAACCTGGGGGCGAGGTTATGCTTGTGTTTCCACAGATACAGGCCCACAATGGACTCCCGCTCGATTTGTGCGACCGTCATCATCTGGAACATCCCAGAGGGTGCGGCAATATAAATACCACCTCAACCAAAAAACTAAGTGTAGGTCACCTTGGCCAATATAACAGGTCAAGATTCTCTGTGTATTGCAACCGCACCACAAAGCCCGTGAACCAATAGACAGGATGGCTATGAGTCGTGCAGTGCGCCTGGCCAGTGAGCGCATGCGTCATAGGTTGCAACTGAGGCGGATTTTGGCACCCGCTGGCCACGTGTGTTGAAATCCATTCCTCTGCAAATGTATAAATACCGGGATTTTCCGAAGAGCATTGGGCTGGTGTACAGCAAGGCCATCGTTGCCTCCGTGGGGACGCCCACGCAAAGCTGGCACCTACCGATTGCTGGGCTGAGTTCGCAGAGCAAGACAGCACAAGCATGTACAGATGGTTCATCTACCTCACAGTCCTCAGATGGACGTAGTCATGGATACCACCGCAAACCAAAGAAAACATCTGGATGACCCTGACTGATGTGACCGGACAAGATTGCTTATACCTTAGTACAGTAACACCAAGCAATCCTTTTTTTGCAGGTTTAATAGGGGGTTACACTGACATCAACAGAGTTTAAGAACTTATTGATGGAGACCCCTGTGCAGCAGGTCATGGACTCAATGGATGGGAATGCCTGGTTTCCACGAATCAGGCATTCACCCTCATTGCCACCCCAGGAATCACAAATTCTGGGGTCCCTGAATACAGACTGGTGTAGTATTATCTGATTTACTGCTAGACTTTGATAGTGTCAGACATGCTACGCTACAAAATAGAGCTACAATTGATTTCTTGCGTTTAGCACAAGGACATGGTTGTGATGAGTTTGAAGGGATGTGTTGTATGAATTTATCCGATCACTCAGAATCCATTTTCAGTAGTATTCAACAATTAAAGAAGGGAGTCAGGAAGCTGACAGAAAGCGATGAATTAGATTGGCTGACGAAGATGTTCGAGGGTTGGGGATTGTCTGGATGGTTGATATCTCTGCTCAAGACTGTGGGGGTAGCGATCTTGGTTGTGATAACTATGCTCCTGATGTTACCCTGTCTTTTCAGCCTTCTGTAAAGGGCCCTGCAGAGGGCAGCCGGGACAATATCTTTAGCACAAATACAAAAAGGGGGAATTGTCGGGGGATGCAACGAGCCTACGGAATTCCTGACAGTTCGAGAACAGTGCAACCTTGAGCAGCTTGTAGTGTATCCTTGAGAGTCTGGAAAGATCCGAGAAGACCAGTACAAAAACAAGATATTGATAAGAAGAACCGTCCTAAGGAACTCACCAATCATGAGTTGTTAGTTACTAACCAAACCAATCATACACTAACACATAATCAAAAGAAGGGTATAAAAAGGTGTGTTAGAATAATAAAGTAGCCATTTTGCATGATCTATTACTTGTTGTGTCCGTCTCTACCGCGACATCTATTAGGTTAGTTTTAAGGGCTAAGGTTAGTCTTAGGGTTAACGTTGGGTTAGGGTTAGGATTAGGGTTAGGGTACGACTTAGGGCTAGGGTTAGGGCTAGGGTTAGGGTTAGGGTTTAGGTTTATGGTTAGGGTTAGGGGTTAGGGGTTAGGCTTAGGGTTAGCGTTACGGTTAGGGGTTAGGGGTTAGGGTTAGGGTTAGGGTTAGGGCTAGGGTTAGGATTGGGGTTAGGGTTAGGGCTAGGGTTAGGGTTAGTGTTAGGTTAGGCTTAGGGTTAGGAGTTAGGGTTAGGATTTCTATTAGGTTAGTTTTAAGGCCTAAGGTTAGTTTTAGGGTTAAGGTTGGGTTAGGGTTAGGATTAGGGTTAGGGTACGACTTAGGGCGAGGGCTAGGGCTAGGGTTAGGGTTAGGGTTAGGGTTAGGGTTTAGCGTTATGGTTAGGGTTAGGGGTTAGGGGTTAGGGGTTAGGCTTAGGGTTAGCGTTACGGTTAGGGGTTAGGGGTTAGGGTTAGGGCTAAGGTTAGGGTTAGGGTTAGGGTTAGGGCTAGGGTTAGGGTTAGGGTTAGGGTTACGGCTAGGGTTAGGGTTAGGGTTAGGTTAGGGTTAGGAGTTAGGGTTAGGGTTTGTATTAGGTTAGTTTTAAGGGCTAAGGTTAGTTTTAGGGTTAAGGTTGGGTTAGGGTTAGGATTAGGGTTAGGGTACGACTTAGGGCTAGGGTTAGGGTTAGGGTTAGGGTTTAGGGTTAGGGGTTAGGGGTTAGGGGTTAGGCTTAGGGTTAGCGTTACGGTTAGGGGTTAGGGGTTAGGGTTAGGGCTAAGGTTAGGGTTAGGGTTAGGGCTAGGGTTAGGGTTAGGGTTAGGGTTACGGCTAGGGTTAGGATTAGGGTTAGGTTAGGCTTAGGGTTAGGAGTTAGGGTTAGGGTTTCTATTTGGTTAGTTTTAAGTGCTAAGGTTAGTTCTAGGGTTAAGGTTGGGTTAGGGTTAGGATTAGGGTTAGGGTACGACTTAGGGCTAGGGTTAGGGCTAGGGTTAGGGTTAGGGTTAGGGTTTAGGGTTATGGTTAGGGTTAGGGGTTAGGGGTTAGGGGTTAGGCTTAGGGTTAGCGTTACGGTTAGGGGTTAGGGTTAGGGCTAAGGTTAGGGTTAGGGTTAGGGTTAGGGCTAGGGTTAGGGTTAGGGTTAGGGTTACGGCTAGGGTTAGGGTTAGGGTTAGGTTAGGCTTAGGGTTAGGAGTTAGTGTTAGGGTTTCTATTAGGTTAGTTTTAAGGGCTAAGGTTAGTTTTAGGGTTAAGGTTGGGTTAGGGTTAGGATTAGGGTTAGGGTACGACTTAGGGCTAGGGTTAGGGCTAGGTTTAGGGTTAGGGTTAGGGTTAGGGTTTAGGGTTATGGTTAGGGTTAGGGGTTAGGGGTTAGGCTTAGGGTTAGCGTTACGGTTAGGGGTTAGGGGTTAGGGTTAGGGTTAGGGTTAGGGCTAGGGTTAGGGTTAGGGTTAGGGTTACGGCTAGGGTTAGGGTTAGGGTTAGGTTAGGCTTAGGGTTAGGAGTTAGGGTTAGGGTTTCTATTAGGTTAGTTTTAAGGGCTAAGGTTAGTTTTAGGGTTAAGGTTGGGTTAGGGTTAGGATTAGGGTTAGGGTACGACTTAGGGCTAGGGTTAGGGCTAGGGTTAGGGTTAGGGTTAGGGTTAGGGTTTAGGGTTATGGTTAGGGTTAGGGGTTAGGGGTTAGGGGTTAGGCTTAGGGTTAGCGTTACGGTTAGGGGTTAGGGGTTAGGGTTAGGGCTAAGGTTAGGGTTAGGGTTAGGGTTAGGGTTAGGGCTAGGGTTAGGGTTAGGGTTAGGGTTACGGCTAGGGTTAGGGTTAGGGTTAGGTTAGGCTTAGGGTTAGGAGTTAGGGTTAGGGTTTCTATTAGGTTAGTTTTAAGGGCTAAGGTTAGTTTTAGGGTTAAGGTTGGGTTAGGGTTAGGATTAGGGTTAGGATTAGGGTTAGGGTACGACTTAGGGCTAGGGTTAGGGCTAGGGTTAGGGTTAGGGTTAGGGTTAGGGTTTAGGGTTATGGTTAGGGTTAGGGGTTAGGGGTTAGGCTTAGGGTTAGCGTTACGGTTAGGGGTTAGGGGTTAGGGTTAGGGCTAAGGTTAGGGTTAGGGTTAGGGTTAGGGTTAGGGTTAGGGCTAGGGTTAGGGTTAGGGTTAGGGTTACGGCTAGGGTTAGGGTTAGGGTTAGGTTAGGCTTAGGGTTAGGAGTTAGGGTTAGGGTTTCTATTAGGTTAGTTTTAAGGGCTAAGGTTAGTTTTAGGGTTAAGGTTGGGTTAGGGTTAGGATTAGGGTTAGGGTACGACTTAGGGCTAGGGTTAGGGCTAGGGTTAGGGTTAGGGTTAGGGTTAGGGTTTAGGGTTATGGTTAGGGTTAGGGGTTAGGGGTTAGGGGTTAGGCTTAGGGTTAGCGTTACGGTTAGGGGTTAGGGGTTAGGGTTAGGGCTAAGGTTAGGGTTAGGGTTAGGGCTAGGGTTAGGGTTAGGGTTAGGGTTACGGCTAGGGTTAGGGTTAGGATTAGGTTAGGCTTAGGGTTAGGAGTTAGGGTTAGGGTTTCTATTAGGTTAGTTTTAAGGGCTAAGGTTAGTTTTAGGGTTAAGGTTGGGTTAGGGTTAGGATTAGGGTTAGGGTACGACTTAGGGCTAGGGTTAGGGCTAGGGTTAGGGTTAGGGTTAGGGTTAGGGTTTAGGGTTATGGTTAGGGTTAGGGGTTAGGGGTTAGGGGTTAGGCTTAGGGTTAGTGTTACGGTTAGGGGTTAGGGGTTAGGGTTAGGGCTAAGGTTAGGGTTAGGGTTAGGGTTAGGGTTAGGGCTAGGGTTAGGGTTAGGGTTAGGGTTACGGCTAGGGTTAGGGTTAGGGTTAGGTTAGGCTTAGGGTTAGGAGTTAGGGTTAGGGTTTCTATTAGGTTAGTTTTAAGGGCTAAGGTTAGTTTTAGGGTTAAGGTTGGGTTAGGGTTAGGATTAGGGTTAGGGTACGACTTAGGGCTAGGGTTAGGGCTAGGGTTAGGGTTAGGGTTAGGGTTAGGGTTTAGGGTTATGGTTAGGGTTAGGGGTTAGGGGTTAGGGGTTAGGCTTAGGGTTAGCGTTACGGTTAGTGGTTAGGGGTTAGGGTTAGGGCTAAGGTTAGGTTTAGGGTTAGGGTTAGGGTTAGGGCTAGGGTTAGGGTTAGGGTTAGGGTTACGGCTAGGGTTAGGGTTAGGGTTAGGTTAGGCTTAGGGTTAGGAGTTAGGGTTAGGGTTTCCATTAGGTTAGTTTTAAGGGCTAAGGTTAGTTTTTGGGTTAAGGTTGGGTTAGGGTTAGGATTAGTGTTAGGGTACGACTTAGGGCTAGGGTTAGGGCTAGGGTTAGGGTTAGGGTTAGGGTTAGGGTTTAGGGTTATGGTTAGGGTTAGGGGTTAGGGGTTAGGGGTTAGGCTTAGGGTTAGCGTTACGGTTAGGGGTTAGGGGTTAGGGTTAGGGCTAAGGTTAGGGTTAGGGTTAGGGTTAGGGTTAGGGCTAGGGTTAGGGTTACGGCTAGGGTTAGGGTTAGGGTTAGGTTAGGCTTAGGGTTAGGAGTTAGGGTTAGGGTTTCTATTAGGTTAGTTTTAAGGGCTAAGGTTAGTTTTAGGGTTAAGGTTGGGTTAGGGTTAGGATTAGGGTTAGGGTACGACTTAGGGCTAGGGTTAGGGCTAGGGTTAGGGTTAGGGTTAGGGTTAGGGTTTAGGGTTATGGTTAGGGTTAGGGGTTAGGGGTTAGGGGTTAGGCTTAGGGTTAGCGTTACGGTTAGGGGTTAGGGGTTAGGGTTAGGGCTAAGGTTAGGGTTAGGGTTAGGGTTAGGGTTAGGGCTAGGGTTAGGGTTAGGGTTAGGCTTACGGCTAGGGTTAGGGTTAGGGTTAGGTTAGGCTTAGGGTTAGGAGTTAGGGTTAGGGTTTCTATTAGGTTAGTTTTAAGGGCTAAGGTTAGTTTTAGGGTTAAGGTTGGGTTAGGGTTAGGATTAGGGTTAGGGTACGACTTAGGGCTAGGGTTAGGGCTAGGTTTAGGGTTAGGGTTAGGGTTAGGGTTTAGGGTTATGGTTAGGGTTAGGGGTTAGGGGTTAGGGGTTAGGCTTAGGGTTAGCGTTACGGTTAGGGGTTAGGGGTTAGGGTTAGGGCTGAGGTTAGGGTTAGGGTTAGGGTTAGGGTTAGGGTTAGGGTTAGGGTTTAGGGTTATGGTTAGGGTCAGGGGTTAGGGGTTAGGCTTAGGGTTAGCGTTACGGTTAGGGGTTAGGGGTTAGGGTTAGGGCTAAGGTTAGGGTTAGGGTTAGGGTTAGGGTTAGGGCTAGGGTTAGGGTTAGGGTTAGGGTTAGGGCTAGGGTTAGGGTTAGGGTTAGGGTTAGGGTTTAGGGTTATGGTTAGGGTCAGGGGTTAGGGGTTAGGCTTAGGGTTAGCGTTACGGTTAGGGGTTAGGGGTTAGGGTTAGGGCTAAGGTTAGGGTTAGGGTTAGGGTTAGGGTTAGGGTCAGGGGTTAGGGGTTAGGCTTAGGGTTAGCGTTACGGTTAGGGGTTAGGGGTTAGGGTTAGGGCTAAGGTTAGGGTTAGGGTTAGGGTTAGGGTTAGGGCTAGGGTTAGGGTTAGGGTTAGGGTTAGGGCTAGGGTTAGGGTTAGGGTTAGGTTAGGCTTAGGGTTAGGAGTTAGGGTTAGGGTTTCTATTAGGTTAGTTTTAAGGGCTAAGGTTAGTTTTAGGGTTAAGGTTGGGTTAGGGTTAGGATTAGGGTTAGGGTACGACTTAGGGCTAGGGTTAGGGCTAGGGTTAGGGTTAGGGTTAGGGTTAGGGTTTAGGGTTATGGTTAGGGTTAGGGGTTAGGGGTTAGGGGTTAGGCTTAGGGTTAGCGTTACGGTTAGGGGTTAGGGGTTAGGGTTAGGGCTAAGGTTAGGGTTAGGGTTAGGGCTAGGGTTAGGGTTAGGGTTAGGGTTACGGCTAGGGTTAGGGTTAGGGTTAGGTTAGGCTTAGGGTTAGGAGTTAGGGTTAGGGTTTCTATTAGGTTAGTTTTAAGGGCTAAGGTTAGTTTTAGGGTTAAGGTTGGGTTAGGGTTAGGATTAGGGTTAGGGTACGACTTAGGGCTAGGGTTAGGGCTAGGGTTAGGGTTAGGGTTAGGGTTAGGGTTTAGGGTTATGGTTAGGGTTAGGGGTTAGGGGTTAGGGGTTAGGCTTAGGGTTAGCGTTACGGTTAGGGGTTAGGGGTTACGGTTAGGGCTAAGGTTAGGGTTAGGGTTAGGGTTAGGGTTAGGGCTAGGGTTAGGGTTAGGGTTAGGGTTACGGCTAGGGTTAGGGTTAGGGTTAGGTTAGGCTTAGGGTTAGGAGTTAGGGTTAGGGTTTCTATTAGGTTAGTTTTAAGGGCTAAGGTTAGTTTTAGGGTTAAGGTTGGGTTAGGGTTAGGATTAGGGTTAGGGTACGACTTAGGGCTAGGGTTAGGGCTAGGGTTAGGGTTAGGGTTAGGGTTAGGGTTTAGGGTTATGGTTAGGGTTAGGGGTTAGGGGTTAGGGGTTAGGCTTAGGGTTAGCGTTACGGTTAGGGGTTAGGGGTTAGGGTTAGGGCTGAGGTTAGGGTTAGGGTTAGGGTTAGGGTTAGGGTTAGGGTTACGGCTAGGGTTAGGGTTAGGGTTAGGTTAGGCTTAGGGTTAGGAGTTAGGGTTAGGGTTTCTATTAGGTTAGTTTTAAGGGCTAAGGTTAGTTTTAGGGTTAAGGTTGGGTTAGGGTTAGGATTAGGGTTAGGGTACGACTTAGGGCTAGGGTTAGGGCTAGGGTTAGGGTTAGGGTTAGGGTTAGGGTTTAGGGTTATGGTTAGGGTTAGGGGTTAGGGGTTAGGGGTTAGGCTTAGGGTTAGCGTTACGGTTAGGGGTTAGGGGTTACGGTTAGGGCTAAGGTTAGGGTTAGGGTTAGGGTTAGGGTTAGGGCTAGGTTTAGGGTTAGGGTTAGGGTTACGGCTAGGGTTAGGGTTAGGGTTAGGTTAGGCTTAGGGTTAGGAGTTAGGGTTAGGGTTTCTATTAGGTTAGTTTTAAGGGCTAAGGTTAGTTTTAGGGTTAAGGTTGGGTTAGGGTTAGGATTAGGGTTAGGGTACGACTTAGGGCTAGGGTTAGGGCTAGGGTTAGGGTTAGGGTTAGGGTTAGGGTTTAGGGTTATGGTTAGGGTTAGGGGTTAGGGGTTAGGGGTTAGGCTTAGGGTTAGCGTTACGGTTAGGGGTTAGGGGTTAGGGTTAGGGCTGAGGTTAGGGTTAGGGTTAGGGTTAGGGTTAGGGTTAGGGTTAGGGTTACGGCTAGGGTTAGGGTTAGGGTTAGGTTAGGCTTAGGGTTAGGAGTTAGGGTTAGGGTTTCTATTAGGTTAGTTTTAAGGGCTAAGGTTAGTTTTAGGGTTAAGGTTGGGTTAGGGTTAGGATTAGGGTTAGGGTACGACTTAGGGCTAGGGTTAGGGCTAGGTTTAGGGTTAGGGTTAGGGTTAGGGTTTAGGGTTATGGTTAGGGTTAGGGGTTAGGGGTTAGGGGTTAGGCTTAGGGTTAGCGTTACGGTTAGGGGTTAGGGGTTAGGGTTAGGGCTGAGGTTAGGGTTAGGGTTAGGGTTAGGGTTAGGGCTAGGGTTAGGGTTACGGCTAGGGTTAGGGTTAGGGTTAGGTTAGGCTTAGGGTTAGGAGTTAGGGTTAGGGTTTCTATTAGGTTAGTTTTAAGGGCTAAGGTTAGTTTTAGGGTTAAGGTTGGGTTAGGGTTAGGATTAGGGTTAGGGTACGACTTAGGGCTAGGGTTAGGGCTAGGGTTAGGGTTAGGGTTAGGGTTAGGGTTTAGGGTTATGGTTAGGGTTAGGGGTTAGGGGTTAGGGGTTAGGCTTAGGGTTAGCATTACGGTTAGGGGTTAGTGGTTAGGGTTAGGGCTAAGGTTAGGGTTAGGGTTAGGGTTAGGGTTAGGGCTAGGGTTAGGGTTAGGGTTAGGGTTACGGCTAGGGTTAGGGTTAGGGTTAGGTTAGGCTTAGGGTTAGGAGTTAGGGTTAGGGTTTCTATTAGGTTAGTTTTAAGGGCTAAGGTTAGTTTTAGGGTTAAGGTTGGGTTAGGGTTAGGATTAGGGTTAGGGTACGACTTAGGGCTAGGGTTAGGGCTAGGGTTAGGGTTAGGGTTAGGGTTAGGGTTTAGGGTTATGGTTAGGGTTAGGGGTTAGGGGTTAGGCTTAGGGTTAGCGTTACGGTTAGGGGTTAGGGGTTAGGGTTAGGGCTAAGGTTAGGGTTAGGGTTAGGGTTAGGGTTAGGGCTAGGGTTAGGGTTAGGGTTAGGGTTACGGCTAGGGTTAGGGTTAGGGTTAGGTTAGGCTTAGGGTTAGGAGTTAGGGTTAGGGTTTCTATTAGGTTAGTTTTAAGGGCTAAGGTTAGTTTTAGGGTTAAGGTTGGGTTAGGGTTAGGATTAGGGTTAGGGTACGACTTAGGGCTAGGGTTAGGGCTAGGGTTAGGGTTAGGGTTAGGGTTAGGGTTTAGGGTTATGGTTAGGGTTAGGGGTTAGGGGTTAGGGGTTAGGCTTAGGGTTAGCGTTACGGTTAGGGGTTAGGGGTTAGGGTTAGGGCTAAGGTTAGGGTTAGGGTTAGGGCTAGGGTTAGGGTTAGGGTTAGGGTTACGGCTAGGGTTAGGGTTAGGGTTAGGTTAGGCTTAGGGTTAGGAGTTAGGGTTAGGGTTTCTATTAGGTTAGTTTTAAGGGCTAAGGTTAGTTTTAGGGTTAAGGTTGGGTTAGGGTTAGGATTAGGGTTAGGGTACGACTTAGGGCTAGGGTTAGGGCTAGGGTTAGGGTTAGGGTTAGGGTTACGGTTTAGGGTTATGGTTAGGGTTAGGGGTTAGGGGTTAGGGGTTAGGCTTAGGGTTAGCGTTACGGTTAGGGGTTAGGGGTTAGGGTTAGGGCTAAGGTTAGGGTTAGGGTTAGGGTTAGGGCTAGGGTTAGGGTTAGGGTTAGGGTTACGGCTAGGGTTAGGGTTAGGGTTAGGTTAGGCTTAGGGTTAGGAGTTAGGGTTAGGGTTTCTATTAGGTTAGTTTTAAGGGCTAAGGTTAGTTTTAGGGTTAAGGTTGGGTTAGGGTTAGGATTAGGGTTAGGGTACGACTTAGGGCTAGGGTTAGGGCTAGGGTTAGGGTTAGGGTTAGGGTTAGGGTTTAGGGTTATGGTTAGGGTTAGGGGTTAGGGGTTAGGGGTTAGGCTTAGGGTTAGCGTTACGGTTAGGGGTTAGGGGTTAGGGTTAGGGCTAAGGTTAGGGTTAGGGTTAGGGCTAGGGTTAGGGTTAGGGTTAGGGTTAGGGTTAGGGTTACGGCTAGGGTTAGGGTTAGGGTTAGGTTAGGCTTAGGGTTAGGAGTTAGGGTTAGGGTTTCTATTAGGTTAGTTTTAAGGGCTAAGGTTAGTTTTAGGGTTAAGGTTGGGTTAGGGTTAGGATTAGGGTTAGGGTACGACTTAGGGCTAGGGTTAGGGCTAGGGTTAGGGTTAGGGTTAGGGTTAGGGTTTAGGGTTATGGTTAGGGTTAGGGGTTAGGGGTTAGGCTTAGGGTTAGCGTTACGGTTAGGGGTTAGGGGTTAGGGTTAGGGCTAAGGTTAGGGTTAGGGTTAGGGTTAGGGTTAGGGCTAGGGTTAGGGTTAGGGTTAGGGTTACGGCTAGGGTTAGGGTTAGGGTTAGGTTAGGCTTAGGGTTAGGAGTTAGGGTTAGGGTTTCTATTAGGTTAGTTTTAAGGGCTAAGGTTAGTTTTAGGGTTAAGGTTGGGTTAGGGTTAGGATTAGGGTTAGGGTACGACTTAGGGCTAGGGTTAGGGCTAGGGTTAGGGTTAGGGTTAGGGTTAGGGTTTAGGGTTATGGTTAGGGTTAGGGGTTAGGGGTTAGGGGTTAGGCTTAGGGTTAGCGTTACGGTTAGGGGTTAGGGTTAGGGCTAAGGTTAGGGTTAGGGTTAGGGCTAGGGTTAGGGTTAGGGTTAGGGTTACGGCTAGGGTTAGGGTTAGGGTTAGGTTAGGCTTAGGGTTAGGAGTTAGGGTTAGGGTTTCTATTAGGTTAGTTTTAAGGGCTAAGGTTAGTTTTAGGGTTAAGGTTGGGTTAGGGTTAGGATTAGGGTTAGGGTACGACTTAGGGCTAGGGTTAGGGCTAGGGTTAGGGTTAGGGTTAGGGTTAGGGTTTAGGGTTATGGTTAGGGTTAGGGGTTAGGGGTTAGGGGTTAGGCTTAGGGTTAGCGTTACGGTTAGGCGTTAGGGGTTAGGGTTAGGGCTAAGGTTAGGGTTAGGGTTAGGGTTAGGGTTAGGGCTAGGGTTAGGGTTAGGGTTAGGGTTACGGCTAGGGTTAGGGTTAGGGTTAGGTTAGGCTTAGGGTTAGGAGTTAGGGTTAGGGTTTCTATTAGGTTAGTTTTAAGGGCTAAGGTTAGTTTTAGGGTTAAGGTTGGGTTAGGGTTAGGATTAGGGTTAGGGTACGACTTAGGGCTAGGGTTAGGGCTAGGGTTAGGGTTAGGGTTAGGGTTAGGCTTTAGGGTTATGGTTAGGGTTAGGGGTTAGGGGTTAGGGGTTAGGCTTAGGGTTAGCGTTACGGTTAGGGGTTAGGGGTTAGGGTTAGGGCTAAGGTTAGGGTTAGGGTTAGGGTTAGGGTTAGGGCTAGGGTTAGGGTTAGGGTTAGGGTTACGGCTAGGGTTAGGGTTAGGGTTAGGTTAGGCTTAGGGTTAGGAGTTAGGGTTAGGGTTTCTATTAGGTTAGTTTTAAGGGCTAAGGTTAGTTTTAGGGTTAAGGTTGGGTTAGGGTTAGGATTAGGGTTAGGGTACGACTTAGGGCTAGGGTTAGGGCTAGGGTTAGGGTTAGGGTTAGGGTTTAGGGTTATGGTTAGGGTTAGGGGTTAGGGGTTAGGGGTTAGGCTTAGGGTTAGCGTTACGGTTAGGGGTTAGGGGTTAGGGTTAGGGCTAAGGTTAGGGTTAGGCTTAGGGTTAGGGTTAGGGCTAGGGTTAGGGTTAGGGTTAGGTTAGGCTTAGGGTTAGGAGTTAGGGTTAGGGTTTCTATTAGGTTAGTTTTAAGGGCTAAGGTTAGTTTTAGGGTTAAGGTTGGGTTAGGGTTAGGATTAGGGTTAGGGTACGACTTAGGGCTAGGGTTAGGGCTAGGGTTAGGGTTAGGGTTAGGGTTAGGGTTTAGGGTTATGGTTAGGGTTAGGGGTTAGGGGTTAGGGGTTAGGCTTAGGGTTAGCATTACGGTTAGGGGTTAGGGGTTAGGGTTAGGGCTAAGGTTAGGGTTAGGGTTAGGGTTAGGGTTAGGGCTAGGGTTAGGGTTAGGGTTAGGGTTACGGCTAGGGTTAGGGTTAGGGTTAGGTTAGGCTTAGGGTTAGGAGTTAGGGTTAGGGTTTCTATTAGGTTAGTTTTAAGGGCTAAGGTTAGTTTTAGGGTTAAGGTTGGGTTAGGGTTAGGATTAGGGTTAGGGTACGACTTAGGGCTAGGGTTAGGGCTAGGGTTAGGGTTAGGGTTAGGGTTAGGGTTTAGGGTTATGGTTAGGGTTAGGGGTTAGGGGTTAGGGGTTAGGGTTAGGGTTAGCGTTACGGTTAGGGGTTAGGGGTTAGGGTTAGGGCTAAGGTTAGGGTTAGGGTTAGGGTTAGGGTTAGGGCTAGGGTTAGGGTTAGGGTTAGGGTTAGGGTTACGGCTAGGGTTAGGGTTAGGTTAGGCTTAGGGTTAGGAGTTAGGGTTAGGGTTTCTATTAGGTTAGTTTTAAGGGCTAAGGTTAGTTTTAGGGTTAAGGTTGGGTTAGGGTTAGGATTAGGGTTAGGGTACGACTTAGGGCTAGGGTTAGGGCTAGGGTTAGGGTTAGGGTTAGGGTTAGGCTTTAGGGTTATGGTTAGGGTTAGGGGTTAGGGGTTAGGGGTTAGGCTTAGGGTTAGCGTTACGGTTAGGGGTTAGGGGTTAGGGTTAGGGCTAAGGTTAGGGTTAGGGTTAGGGTTAGGGTTAGGGCTAGGGTTAGGGTTAGGGTTAGGGTTACGGCTAGGGTTAGGGTTAGGGTTAGGTTAGGCTTAGGGTTAGGAGTTAGGGTTAGGGTTTCTATTAGGTTAGTTTTAAGGGCTAAGGTTAGTTTTAGGGTTAAGGTTGGGTTAGGGTTAGGATTAGGGTTAGGGTACGACTTAGGGCTAGGGTTAGGGCTAGGGTTAGGGTTAGGGTTAGGGTTAGGGTTTAGGGTTATGGTTAGGGTTAGGGGTTAGGGGTTAGGGGTTAGGGTTAGGGTTAGCGTTACGGTTAGGGGTTAGGGGTTAGGGTTAGGGCTAAGGTTAGGGTTAGGGTTAGGGCTAGGGTTAGGGTTAGGGTTAGGGTTACGGCTAGGGTTAGGGTTAGGGTTAGGTTAGGCTTAGGGTTAGGAGTTAGGGTTAGGGTTTCTATTAGGTTAGTTTTAAGGGCTAAGGTTAGTTTTAGGGTTAAGGTTGGGTTAGGGTTAGGATTAGGGTTAGGGTACGACTTAGGGCTAGGGTTAGGGCTAGGGTTAGGGTTAGGGTTAGGGTTAGGGTTTAGGGTTATGGTTAGGGTTAGGGGTTAGGGGTTAGGGGTTAGGCTTAGGGTTAGCGTTACGGTTAGGGGTTAGGGGTTAGGGTTAGGGCTAAGGTTAGGGTTAGGGTTAGGGTTAGGGTTAGGGCTAGGGTTAGGGTTAGGGTTAGGGTTACGGCTAGGGTTAGGGTTAGGGTTAGGTTAGGCTTAGGGTTAGGAGTTAGGGTTAGGGTTTCTATTAGGTTAGTTTTAAGGGCTAAGGTTAGTTTTAGGGTTAAGGTTGGGTTAGGGTTAGGATTAGGGTTAGGGTACGACTTAGGGCTAGGGTTAGGGCTAGGGTTAGGGTTAGGGTTAGGGTTAGGGTTTAGGGTTATGGTTAGGGTTAGGGGTTAGGCTTAGGGTTAGCGTTACGGTTAGGGGTTAGGGGTTAGGGTTAGGGCTAAGGTTAGGGTTAGGGTTAGGGTTAGGGTTAGGGCTAGGGTTAGGGTTAGGGTTACGGCTAGGGTTAGGGTTAGGGTTAGGTTAGGCTTAGGGTTAGGAGTTAGGGTTAGGGTTTCTATTAGGTTAGTTTTAAGGGCTAAGGTTAGT